>NW_019154087.1:51879295-52076703 GCF_002288905.1 Enhydra lutris kenyoni | reverse complement strand
TCAAATTAAAACCACATTGAGATACCACCTTACACCAGTTAGAATAGCCAAAATTAGCAAAACAGGAAACAACCTGTGTTGGAGGGGATGTGGAGAAAGGGGAACTGTCTTACACTGTTGGTGGGAATGCAAGTTGGTGCAGCCACTTTGGAAAACAGTGTGGAGATTCCTCAAGAAATTAAAAATAGAGCTCTATTTTTAGCTTCCCTATGACCCTGCCATTGCACTACTGGGTATTTACCCCAAAGATACAGATGTAGTGAAAAGAAGGGCCATCTGTACCCCAATGTTTATAGCAGCAATGGCCACGGTCACCAAACTGTGGAAAGAACCAAGATGCCCTTCAACAGACGAATCGATAAGGAAGATGTGGTCCATATACACTATGGAGTATGATGCCTCCATCAGAAAGGATGAATACCCAACTTTTGTAGCAACATGGACGGGACTGGAAGAGATTATGCTGAGTGAAATAAGTCAAGCAGTGAGAATCAATTATCATATGGTTTCACTTATTTGTGGAGCATAACAAATAGCATGGAGGACAAGAGGAGATGGAGAGGAGAAGGGAGTTGAGGGAAATTGGAAGGGGAGGTGAACCATGAGAGACTATGGACTGTGAAAAACAATCTGAGAGTTTTGAAGGGGCAGGGAGTGGGAGGTTGGGGGAACTAGGTTGTGGGTACTAGAGAGGGCACAGTTTGCATGGAGCACTGGGTGCGATGCAAAAACAATGAATACTGTTACGCTGAAAAGAAATAAAAAATTTTAAAAAAAAGTCAATTGGGGAAAGATTCCAATTTAAGGCTAGAAATGAGTAAGAAACTCTAGGCACAATAATGTGCTCGTCGAAAGACACACTTTAAACATACATTGCTCAGAAAAGTTAAAAAATAAATGGTTAAAAAAACAAGTAAGAATAAGCAATCTTGAAACTATATTAATATCAGGTAAAACATGTACCATGATAAATAGTATTGTTGGATATAGAAAGAGAGATCTCCATAATGACAGAAAGAACCAATTAACGGTAGTAACAACAACCACAAATGTGCACATAATGACACAATATTGTTTTTAAGATTTATTTATTTATTTGAGAGAGAGAGAGAGAGAGACTGGGGGGTCAGGCAGAAGAAGAGAATCTTCAAACAGACTCCACAAGCCTGGAACCTGAGGCAGGGCTGGTCTCCCCACCCTGAGATCACCACCTTAGCTGAAACCGAGTCCATGCTTAACCTACTGAGTCACACAGGCATCCTGATGAGAGAAATTTAAAATACATGAAGCAAAAAGGGACACAATTAAAGGATGAAATAAATAACATACACACAGATGTATTTTACAATGACTAACAAACACAATAAAAATTAAAAAATAAAATAAAATAAAAATAAAAACCATCTCTCAGGAATGGATAAAATAACTAAAGATAATATTAGAAAAGACTGATCTAAATAACACCATCAACTACATTTTCTTAATATTTATCTATGGAATACTACACCCCAAATCAACATATTGTTAGTTATTTTCAACATACACTATACATTTATTAGACTATGTTAATTTGAGTTAATTACCAACCATTAATTAATATTGGTAGTTAAATTTTAATAAAATATTGAAAAATACAGAGTATATTCTCTGACCACATGGAACTGAATTAGAAATCAACAGTATGAGATAAATAGGAAAAAATGTCCTCAAATTTTTGTAAATTAAACAGCACACTTTTAAATAATCCATGGGTAACAAATAAATAAATAAATAAACAATCTATCCACGAGCAGAGAAGTCACACATAATTAGAAAATAATTTGAACTAAATTAAATAATAACACAATATATCAGAATCATGGGAGACAGCTAATACAATACATTTGGGGAAACTAATAGACTTAAACTCTTATTTTAGGAAACAAGAAGAAACTAAAATTCCCAAACTTAGAAATTAAAGATGAATTCCTAACTTGAGAAATTAGGAAAGAAAAAATAAAATTAAAACCAAAATAGAATGAAGGAAATGATACAGATAAAGCATTAATATGAGAAAAAAAAAAGGAACAAATAATGGAGAAAAACCAATGAAATTAAAAGCTGATTTCTTGAGAAGGTAAATAAAATTCATCAGTTTCTAAATATACTCATAAAGACTAAGAGAAGACAAACTATCAATAAAATGGAAAGATTATGAAAAACTTTACGCCAATAATTTGAAAAAACTAAATGAAATGTACAGATAACTTTAAGAAACATAAATTTCCAAAAACAGAGACAAATAGGAATTGAAAACCTTAATAGTCTCTAGCTTTAAAAAATTCTTTCCACAAAGAGCAGGCCAGGCTCAGGTACCTTGGGGTCAAGATCATTTGTTATTTGAGGAAGAAATAATACTGATATTACTCAAGCATTTTGAGAAAAGATAGAAGAAAGGGGCACTTGCTGACTTACTTTCTAAAGGCAGTATTATTCTTTTACCAAGGCAGACAATGTTTTGACATGAAAAACCCTGCAGCTTTAGACTTGACATTTAAAAAATGAAGTTGTACCTTATTTCAATAACTGTATATTGTGACTCTTCCTATAGAAATTTCATCTGTATTCAGAAACTAGAATATAGTTCCAATTTTTAACTTATTCTTTCTGTTTGTGGTTTACTATGTTATTACCTTTACTTCTTTATAATAACCTCCTTTATTAATAAAAAATAAAACATTTGCAAATGACAAAGTATAGCCAAGATAAATGACATTTTACTATTTGGCTTACAAATCTCCAGTTTTTCTGTACGTTTTTCTATTTTTTTTTAAAGATTTTATTTATTTATTTGACAGAAAGAGAGGGAGATAACAAGTAGGCAGAGAGGCAAGCAGAGAGAGAGGGGGAAGCAGGCTCTCTGCTGAGCAGAGAGCCCGATGCGGGACTCAATCCCAGGACCCTGAGACCATGACCCAAGACGAAGGCAGAGGCTTAACCCACTGAGCCACCCAGGGGCCCCATGTACGTTTTTCTATTTTTAATAATGGGTACAAACATGACTCTTAGGTTAATTTTATACTCACTTTGTATTTTGTTATATGAGTCATTATCATTTTTTTTTAAGATTTTTGTTTATTTATTTGACAGAGATCACAAGTAGGCAGAGAGAGAGAGAGAGGAGGAAGCAGGCTCCCCGCTGAGCAGAGAGCCCGTTGTGGGGCTCGATCCCAGGACTCTGGGATCATGACCGGAGCCAAAGGCAGAGGCTTTAGCCCACTGAGCCACCCAGGCGCCCCAAGTCATTATCATTTTTAATGACTAAATGTATATTGACAATAATAAAAGAACAAGTATAATTATTTTGTCAAACTATTTGCCAACTACCATACTGAGCTGTTGAAATCAATTACCTGTAATATTCAATATAACTTAACAAATTAAGTAATATTATGTCAGTTTTTAGTTGATACAATTTATTATCTGATTGTTTAAGTAGTTACATGGCATAGTTGAAGTCATAGGCATGTCTATTTAATTTCTAAGTATATATAACACAAATATAGTTAATATTTGATGAAAATATTACTTCATAATAAAATATTTCCTCTAAAGATTATATCCCTGTAGTTGATCAATTAGTTTGAATATAATTGGTTCTATTTTCTCAATATAATTATTTGGGAGATTCACATTTTTAGGCAGTTTCATATATATGTGTATATATTCATATATGTATATTGAATGTATATATTCATATGTATGTATATTCAAATATATATTATTTGTGCATATATTCACATATATAGTGTGTATATGTTTTTGTATATATGTATATATATTCAAATATATATGTTATTCATATATATATTTTAGAAAAAATGTATTCCTGCAACTGATGTCAAGAAAATTAATTTAAGGTAGATTTATACACAGAATTTAAAGATACTTTGTATTTTAAAGTAATTTACTGTATAATGATTTTAGCACTGTAATTGATTTATCATATATAGAGGAAAGAAGCTATTGTTCATTTTTCTTTGTATATGCTAGAAAACTGGAAAGAACAGAAAATACAGTGTTTAAAATTCTTAATGAGTATATAGCTTTCATTTGCTTTCAAATATCATATTTAACCTTAATTTATAAAGTCATAGATTCTCAGGCCTGGATAGGACATCAGAGGTACTCTAATATAAGAGTATTTGAAGATGTTCATTTTAACATAAAAACTGAAAGCCAGTAAAACAAAAACAAAATGTGTGTCTTAACTGAGTTTTAATCTATCAGTCACCCAACAAACACTTGAGCATATTTTAGGTTCCAAGAATTGAAAACAAAACAAAAACGACAAACCCTTTGCCTTTTAGAAAGTATGTTCTACTGATAGAAACTGAGGAGAAGAATTGACCTATTGGTTTAGAATGTCCTCAGCAAATCCATCCCTTGTCTTGTACTTGGTAGCCGGGGGCTTCAGATGCACTGATCCCTCTCAGTGGACAAGTAGCAAAATGTCTCCTAACATCAGCACAGTTGCAGGCACCTTAAACCATATTTATGACCTAACTTTCCGGACCTAGGTGCCCTTGGTTTTACATATTCAACTAGATGGTACTTACCACTTCTGAATTCAATCTATAAATCTTGAAAAAATAAGTAGGAAAAGAGTTCCCACTTCTTGAACACTACACAGGGCATTCAGCTCCGCTTGACCTAAATACACCTGTATAAATCAAGGAGAACCGGAAGGATCTTCCATACTTCTTTGCTTCTCTATCTTTAAATTTCCACAATCCATTTTATTTACTTTACACCAAGAAGCTCTAATGATGTTTGTGTCCATGATTCATTAATCTCCTTTTTTTTTTCCTGTCCATGCTTTCAGAAACTAAATTATTTCCTTTTGTAAACACACATACACACATGCACAACACAATCAGTCAACCAATATATTCCATTACTGGAAAACAGCCCTATCTGATAGTCAAATCAAATTCTACCTGAGCCCCACATAACAAATACCACATTTCATTCAGCTTTAACAACTACCACATATCATTCATCTTTAACAAATCTTTTTACAAATCTAATATTAATTCTTATAAATCACAGATGCTAACTCATTTTTCCTTAAAGAGTTATCTGTTTAATATTGTTCCAAATTAATCTTTCACATCTTTTATCTCAAAAGTTACAGACATGTGCTATATGGCCTTATAAATCCTTTCACCTTGTTTAAAACCAATATGTTAAAGAGCCATCAGCTTGCATAAAACTAGAAAACCTAGGATATCTTTAAAATATGCTTGATGAATAAATTAATAAGTAATCACACTGAAGATTTTAGAATATATAATTTTTATGTTTGATAATAATTGATCTTTGTGAAATATGGATATGTAAAATAAAAGTCTTCTCACAGAAATGGAAAAGGAACAAGTATATGGCATTCAGAGCATGTATGTTTTTTTCTTATTCTATCATTTGATAACAATGTGTGATTGTTACCTTAACTTTCAGTTTTATGAACTTTATAATAGGAATAAAAACATTTGTCTTCATTTTAGTAGTTAAATATGATAAATCATAAAAGACACTATCAAATATCAAACACTTCATATAGCTATGACTCTCTTTTTGCCATTTCATTTAATTTTTAAATCTCTGAATTTCTTTAAAGTTCCATGAATATAAATAAATTTCAAATATAATATTTGAAAATATATTTTATCTTTATTATATTTGTCTCTTTTCATTTTTTCATGCTATACCTTATTAAGTATGAAATTCTATAGTCTTTCATATGAGACAAAATTTTAAACATGGGCCTTATGGAAGAACTATATTTGGTTATTAAAGTTTCTATTTCATTTAACAATTTTATAAGGCTTATAAAATAAAATAGGTCCTCTTGTAGATTATAATGGAAACCTACCTGTTTTGTTAGTCCAGTTATTCCTCTTTGTCATTTTTTTCTTTTTTTCCCTCCAGCTTCATTGAAATATTATACACATACCACAATGTATAAGTTTAAACTATACAACTGTTGACTTGATATATTTATATACTGCAAAATGGTTACGCGCAGAGCATTAGCTAAGACCTTCATCCCATCACATAATATTCATTTATTTCTATAATGGTGACAGTGTATACATGTCACATTTTCCTTTTTTTAAAAGATTTTATTTATTTATTCATGAGAGAGAGAGAAAGAGAGAGAGAGAGAGGGAGAAGCAGGCTCCCCACTGAGCAGGGAGATCAATGTGGGACTTGATCCTAGGACCCCAGGATCATGACCTGAGCTGAAGACAGATGCTTAACCATCTGAGCCACCCAGGCATCCCCATATCACATTTCTTTACCCATTTTTCCATTTACTAGCACTTAACGTTGTTTCCATATCTTCTCTATTATGAATAACACAATAATGAACATGGAAGTTCAGATACCTTTTCATGATCCTGATTTCATTTTTTTCAGAAATATACCCAGAACTAGGACTGCTAGATCACATGGTACCTCTATTTAAATTTTCTTGAGGAATCTCCATACTTGTTTCCACTGCGGATGTATCAATCTGCATTCTTACAAACAGCACACTAAGGTTCCCTTCTTTCCACATCCTCACCAACACTTCTTATTTCTTGTCTTTTTGGTGATAACACCCTAACAGCTGTGAGGTGACATTTTATTGTGGTTTTGGTTTGCATTTGCATTTCTCTGATGTTTAGTGATACTGAACAACTTTTAATGTACCTTTTTCATGTCTTTTTTTGGGAAAAAATGCCTATTCAGGTCCTCTGTACAGTTTTTAATTAGATCTTTTTTTTTTTTTCTTTTAGTTGAATGAGTTTTTCACATATTTTGGATATTAACCCCTTGCCAGATATATGACTTGCAAGTCCCATTCTATAGGTCATCATTTCATTATGTGTGTGTTTGTGTTGTTGTTATTGTTGTTTGCTGTGCAGAAGACTTTTAGTTTGATGTATTTGGACTTGTAGATTTTTCCTTTTATATCTTATTTAGGAAACTGCTGCCAAGACCTAGATCAAGGATTTTCCAATTTTTCTTATTGGATTTTTATGGTTTCATATCATATCGTTAAATCTTTATTCCATTTTGAGTTAATTACTGAGTGGTGTAGGGTAGGGATCCAATTTCATTTTTATGCATATGGCTTTTTTTCCCCCCAAACATCATTTATTGAAAGAAACTATCCTTTCCCCATTGAGTATTCTTGGATACCTTGTCAAATATTAATGGACCATATATGCAAAGGTTTGTTATTGGTCTCAGTTTTGTCCCATTGATCTATGTGTCCATTTTTAAGTTAGAACCCTCCTGTTTTGATTACTATATATTTGTAGTATTGTTTAAAATCTGGTGGTATAATGCTTCCAGCTTTGTTAACATTTCTCAGGATTTCTTTGACTATTTGGGGTGCCATATAAATTAGAGGATAGTTTCATTTTTTTTTTCTATTTCTGGAGAAAATGTCATTGAATATTTATAGGGATTGCATTGAAACTGTAGATTGTTTTGGATGGCATGAACATTTTAATAATAATTTTTCTTCAAATTCATAAGCATGGACTATCTTTCCATTTATTTGTATCTTCTTCATTTTCTTTAATCAAAGTTGTGACTTTTAGTATACAGATTTTTTTTTACCTATTTGGTTAAATTAATTCCTAAGTATTTTATTATTTTGATTCATTCACAATTGATAGATATAGCTTTTCTCTCTAAAATATTACATCATCTACAAAGACAACTTTGCTTCTTCCTGTCCAATTCTGATGCCTTTCATTTCATTTTCTTACCTGATTTCTTAGGCTAGAACTCCCAGTACTATGTTGAATAGGAGTCCTGGGAGTGGTCACCCTTGTCTTTTTCCTGATCACAAAGGAAAAGTTTCAGACTTTAACCATTAAGTATGTTGTTGGCTGTGAATTGGTTATATATGACCTTTAATGTGTTGAAGTAATGTCTTTCTACATCCAATTTGTTGAAGGTTTTTATCATGAAAGAATGTTGTATTTTGTTAAATGCTTTTTCTTCATCTATTAAGATCAACATATGGCTTTTTCTTTCACTCTATTAATATAGTGTTTTACATTATTGAATTGCATATGTTGAACCATTCCTGCATTCCAGGGATTAAATCCCACTTGATAATGGTGAAGGATGTTTTAATATGCTATTGAATTAGGCTTGCTAATATTTTGCTGGGAATTTTTCCATATATATTCATTAAAGTTATTAGTGTATATTTTTCTTATCTTGTAGTGCCCTTATCTGGCTTTGAGATCAGGTTTATGCTGTCTTCATAAAAATAATTTGAGCCCCTCCTCTTCAATTTTTTGAAAGTGTTTTAGAACTATTGGTTAGTTCTTTAAATGTTTAGTAGAATTCACCAGGGAAACCATCTGTTTCTAGGCTTTGGTGTGTTGGAAAGTTTTCTTTTCTTCTTCTTTTTTTTTTTTTAAATCAGTTATTCAATCTCCTTACTCATTATTAATTTACTTAAATTTTCTATTTCTTTGGTACATTATATTCATTTTTTCTAGGTTATCCAGTGTGCTGCTGCATAATTATCTATAATAATCATTTATGTTTTGTATTTCTATGGTATCAGTTGTAATGTCTTATCTTTCATTTCTGATTTCATTTCTGACCCCCCTCTTTTTTTCTGAGTTAGTCTAGTTAAAGATTTGCCAGTTTTGTTTATATTTTCAAAAGAGAGCTCTTGATTTTGTTGATTTTTTTTAATGGTCTTTCGGTCTCTATTTTGTTTATTTCCACTCTGGTCTTTATTTCCTACCTTCTACTAACTTTGGGCTCAAGTTTTTCTGTTGTTGTTGTTGTTTGTTTTTTTGTTTTTTCTTTTCCCTCTTTTTCCAATCCTTGAGGTATAAAGTGACATTGCTTATTTGAGATCTTTCTTGTGTCTTTAGGTAGTCACTTATTACTATAAATTTCCCTCCTAGAACTGCTTTTGCAGTATCTCATAGGTTTTGATAAGTTATGTTTCCCTTTTAATTTGTTTCAATATGTTTTTTTTTAATTTCAATACTGATTTATTCTTTTTTTTTTTTTTTAAGATTTTATTTATTTATTTGACAGAGAGAGATCACAAGTAGACGGAGAGGCAGGCAGAGAGAGAGAGAGAGAGAGAGGGAAGCAGGCTCCCTGCTGAGCAGAGAGCCCGATGCGGGACTCGATCCCAGGACCCTGAGATCATGACCTGAGCCGAAGGCAGCGGCTTAACCCACTGAGCCACCCAGGTGCCCCAATACTGATTTATTCTTTAACCCAGTGTTTGTTCAAGAGCAAGTTGTTTAATCTTTACATAATTGTGACATTTCCACCTTTTCTTGTTATTGATTTCTAGTTTTATATCATATTGGTCAGAAAGATATTTAATATGATTATAATCCTATTACATTTGGTAAGACTTATTTTGTGATTTTTCATGTGCTCTATCCCGGAGAATGCTCCATGTGTGCTTGAGATGAATTTATATTCTCCTTCTCTAAAGTGGAATGTTCTGTATAATCCTGTTCTCTTTAATCTAAAATATGGTTAGAATCCAGTATTTCCTTATTGATTTCTTTTTGTCTGGATGATCTATCTATTGCTGAAAGTTGTGTATTAAATTTCCCTATTATTATTGAACTGTTATCTATTTCTCCCTTCAGTTCTATTAGTATTTGCTTAATATATTTAGGTATACCGATTTTAGATGAATATATATTTATGATTATTATGTTTTTGATGAATTGGTTTCTTTACCATTGCATAATGACTGCCTTTGTCTCTTGTTACTATATTTTAATGTTTATTTTGTCTGATGTAAGTACAGATACAGCTGCTTTCTTTTGATTTCCACTTGCATGGGGTATCTTTGCCATTTCTTTACTCTGTGCTCATGTGTGCCCTTAAAGCTTAAGTGAGTCTCTTATATGGAGTATATAGTTGGATTTTTTTTTTTAATCCATATAGCCATTCTGTGTCTTCTAATTAGAGAAGTCAATCCATTAATATTTAGGGTAGCTATTGATAGGTAAGGACTTATTAGTGCCATCTTAACATTTGCTTTCTGGCTGTTTTTTAGTTCAATTTTTCTTTTTCTTTTCTTTTCTTTTTTCTTTTTTTTTTTTTCCCTCTTGCTGCCTTCCTTTGTAAATTGATTATTTTCTATAGTTATATACTTTGATTCTCTTTTTATCTTTTCTAATTCTCTTCTCTTTAACTTTTGTGTATCTATGGTTGATTTTTTCTTATGGTTACCATGAGGCTTACCTAAAACATCATATATATATAGATATATATGTACACACACACATCACTGATAATACTGTAACTTCAATAATATTCAAAACCTCTATCATTTTACCCTTCCCCATTCTTATGCTCATAATGTCACCATTTACATATTTTTATCTTGTGTATATATTAATAAATTGTTGAAGGTATAGATAATTTTAAGTTTAGGCGAGAGCTAACTAGTATTATATATCACCATATTACAATATTACAGTATTCTGACTCTGACTCTATGATTACCTTCATCATTGTATATTTTCATATGTTGTATATTTTCATATGTTTTCACGTTATTAATTTGTATCCTTTTGTTATAGCTTGAAGAATTCCTTCAACATTTCTCATAAGGCGGGTTTAATAGTAATGGATTTCCTCAGCTTTTGTTTACTAGGGAAAGTCTTTATTTCACCTTTCACCTTTAATTCTGAAGGACAGCTGTGCTGAGTGAAATATTTTTGTTGGCAGTTTCTTTCTTTCTGTACTTTGAATATATCATTCTTTTCTCTCCCAGCCTACAAGGTCTCTGCTGAGAAATCCACTGATCACCTTGTGGAATTTCCCTTGTTTGATAATTTTTTTTCTCTCACTGCCTTTAAAATTCTCTCTTTGCCATTGGTTTTAGATGGTTTTATTATTCTTTGTCTTGGAGAAGATTGCTTTGTTGTGATATTTCGAGGTAACTTATTGATTTCATGAACTTGGATGTCCAAATCTCTCCCCAGGTTTGAGAGTTCTCAGCCATTATTTCTTTAAATAAAATTTCTTTATTTCTTCTCCATCTGGGACCCCAATGATAGGTACATTATTTATTTGTATGACATCCAATGATTCCCATAGACTTTCTTCATTCTTTTTCAATCTCTCTTTTTGCCTCTCTAAATGGATAATTTCAGTTGATCTGTCTTCTAGCTCATAGATTCACTCTTAGCTTATTTAATTCTGCTGCTAAAAATTATTGAGGTCAGTTATTGTTTTCTTCAGCAGCAAAATTTCTGTTTGCTTCTTTTTGCATTTTCTATCTCTTTGTTGAACTTCACATTTTTTTCTTGTGTTATTTTTCTGATACCATTAAATTGTTTATCTCTGTCTTCTTGTAGCTTTCTGAACATCAGTAGAAAAATTATTTTAAACTCTTTGTCAGGCAATTCCTAGATCTCCATTTTATGGGGCAAGTTACTGGAGACTTACTGTATTCCTTTAATGGACTCGTGTATTCCTTATTCTTCTTAATCCTTATAGCCTCGCATAGGGGTCTGTGCATTTGAATGAAGCAGTAGCATCTTCCAGACTTCATGGACTGCATTAAGGGAAGGCTTTCACTTTCAGATGGGGGCATGTGAAATCATGTCATGACTCTGGGTCTAGTGGTGCATGCCACTGAGTGTGAGGGTGCATGGCAGCAACATGTCCATAGGAATATGATGTCTCTTTGACTCACGCCACTGAGTTCCACAGTATCAACAACTGTGTGGTCCTTAGCAAACACTGTGGTTGTGGGGGTCTATAGTGTCTCTAAGAGCTGTTGTTGTCCTCAGTGATTCCCACAAGCCTGGCAAGGACTAGGGCAGGCAGCTGTAGGGGTGAGAGCTGGTGGTATTATAAGGGCCAACTGTAAGTGCCTATGTGGTAGCAATAACTAGTTGCAGATACGCATGTAATGATGGGCTTCAGGATAGTTAGGCAAGGGCTGAGGACAACTGTGGGCTCACTTGCTGCTATTGGGGCTCTGGTTGTCATCCTGCTCTACTATGGTTGCTCACTCTCTCTCCTTAGGCACATGCAGTGTGGTGGAAACTGAAATAGTAAGGCTGGGGCATGCCAATGCACAGCTAAAAGGGCAAAGCATAGGATTGTGTAGTGATATAAGCTGGTGACAAAAAGCAGGACCTGATCCACAAGCACCTGTGAGGGACTTAGCTACGAGTGTGCTCACCCTTAACTACACACCTTCCCTCTGGGTATACATACTTCAGTGGAGGCTGATGGAGGGCATTAGATCTGTGGAATGCAGGTACCCAGCTGGAAGGGCTAGACCTAAGTGTGGGTACCCTGGTGGGGATCAACTGGGAGGGCTAGGCTGTTTTTGTTTTGTTTTGTTTGTTTTGTTTTGTTTATACTCATGCAGCTGCAGAAGCTCAGGCTGGCTACCAGCATGCCTCCCAGGCTCTGACAAAGCAGGAAAGAACTCAGGGAGCTGGCATCTTATAAGTGCAAGCCCAAAGATGTTGGACAGCTATGAGTGCCAACCCTAGGTTCCAGTAGGGTTGGGGCAGAGATAGTGGAAGGAGCAGGGAGAGACCAAGGTGGCTGACAAGTAGCTGTCATCAGCAAATCCAGATAGTCCTGGGATCGAGCCCCGCATCGGGCTCTCTGCTTGGCGGGGAGCCTGCTTCCTCCTCTCTCTCTGCCTGCCTCTCTGCCTACTTGTGATCTCTCTGTCCGTCAAATAAATAAATAAAATAAAATAAAATTAAATTAAATTAAATTAAAAAAAGAGTCAAAGACTGTTAACTAAGCCGAGCTTCTGTTCATCCTTGCTACAAGCCACATTCCATGTGATTTCTAAGATTGGGCTCAGCTTTGCTCTTATGAATCTTTACCTCTTTTCAGGATACGGACTGGCACTTTCCCCTACACTACAAACGTCACTTGTTATGTCAAATTGTTGGACTCCAATTCAGGTTGACTCTCTGGAAATGTTATCATGAACTCATAATCATAGGGCTTATGCAAAACGTGCTCTCTGTTACTGCATATTGAACTCCCTTGTCCAGATCATCCTAGGTATATTGATTCAGGAACTTCAAATGTAGTATAGGAGTCTAGAGCTCACCTTGTGGCCCCAAGGTCTGTCCATTTCACTGCAATTAACCAAACTCTTTTAAATTAAGACTTTGAAGTACAACATTTAAAATTAATGATATCAACAGACTTCTGAGAATTTGACATAGTGCGGTGGTAACAAATGGTAACTTTAGGCTATATTTAACAGTTAGAGACCCTCATGAATAGTGTGTTCTATAACTCTTATCATTATCCTGAACCTGCTTCCTTATTTATGTTTTTATATGTATTATTTCTTTAAGAGTTAAATGACTCATTTTTTAATCACTATTCAAGTGTATCTACATCTAAAATTTAACTATGTTGGGGCACCTGAGTGGCTCAGTGGGTTAAAGCTTCTGCCTTCGGCTCAGGTCATGATCTCAGGGTCTTAGGATAAAGCCCCACATCAGGTTCTTGTCTCAGCAGGGAGCCTGCTTCCTTCTCTCTCTCTGCCTGCCTCTCTGTCTACTTGTGATCTCTGTCTGTCAAATAAATAAATCTTTTAAAAAATAAAAAAATAATAAAAAAATATTTAACTATGTTTTGGTCCTGGGGTGTGACAAATCCAATCGGGAGTTTTAAAAATAAACCTGTGTTCATATTTGTTATGCTTAGATCCATATTTATAATTTTAATATTCCAAGATAGAAAATTCTTTTAAACTTACATATAATTTGTTAAGAAGGAGAAACTAACTATATTATGAAATAATAAGACTTAAAGACTTATAAACTCCAGCTACTTATTACCTCTATAGGTTCGCCAGTGCTTAACCAAATTAGTAACTCTTTTCTGATTTCTATTTTGATACCCTGCTGAGTTCTCAACTTCAATGCACACAAAACTCAGCTATGCTTCCATTTAATAATCAACACACTTTCTAAATTGTTCTAGTTCTAGTAATACCATATACAAGTTAAAAAACTATGAAATTATCAACCATTGTTTCTGCCACAAAATAAAATGAAAAATAATGAAGGAAAAACCTATTTAGTGTAATGCGCAATTTAATTCACCTCAGTCATTTATTTACAATATAGAGTGTCCATGGAGTAGTAGGTATTGTAGATTCAGGAAAACTAATATAAATGGAATATCTAAGTCCCCTGCTTAGTAGAGCAGAGAGATTGCCAATTAACAAAACATGTAAATGCATAATGTGTCAGCTTGTAGCAAGTGCCCTGGACTGACTTCTGGAATGACAAATGAAAAATGTTTATTTCAGTCAAGAACCACTCTTCCTCAGTGAATTGCTTATCCTGGACCTTCACCTACATAAAAATATAAGAAGATGCAGTCATATAAAATGAATACTTCTGGAATTTTGTAACTTAAACATCAATAATAAGATAAAATAGCCTAGATTGAGGCTGTAACAATCTCCCTTCTACATCTTTTACAAAATGAGATTTTTAAAGGCATGTATGTACATTTTAAAGGACTCCCTACCTTAACTCTACATAAATTACCAGAAAATAACAAATGAACACCTGAGCAATTAAAAACCCAAACCAGAGAACTGCATATCCAACTTGTCAAGTATATGTATGATAAGTGAAGACATTTTCTAGAGGATCCAAAATGACTTTTTACAATAGTAGGCAGAGGTGGTTAGCTTCTTTTGCCATGTGTTCCCCTCAAATGTCTGTGTTTTAGAGAATGTCTTTAGCATATTTTTGCCTAAGTATGCATTGACAATATGCCTTTTTTCCCAAGAATAAATGGTATTTCTCAAAGTAAAACAAGTCCTTCATCAACTTGAAGGAAAAAATAATATGAAACTTGAAATGTATTATATTTTAAAGTAAACTTTATATCTAATGTAGAGCTCAAAATCACAACCCTGAGATCAAGAGCCCCATGCTCCACAGACTGAGCCAACCAGCCACTCCAGATTATATTTTCTTTTTTATGTTCTTTGTTAAAGACAAAAATAAAAAGTGAAACAAAATACTTCTAGAGTCCAAGCTTACCCAAATTAAACTTATTACATATGGTAGGATTCCTATTACAGAGATCAGTACATTGTGGATCCTTAAGCAATGTCATTTTATTTCCTTTCTCTTCTATTTCACCTGGCAATTAATTGGTTAACTGGTCTCCAATCCTTCACCTTAATCTATGTTTCTTGCATATAAATGATATCTTGCAAGTTGTTTTCTATTTCAAATAGGGAGACATATTTGCCTTTAAAAAAAAAAAATATCACACTTACCACTGTAAAAGTTCAGAAGTCAAACTGTTCTGAAAGGCACTTATCCTTTTCTGTAATTGTTTGGCATCATTTTAGTGTTAGTTCTATAAATACTCTGTTAGTCCAAGATCTTACTTACACAGACTAGGTACAAAGGAGGCACTTAATAATATCTTACTGATACATTACCTGATGAGTTTAGATGTTTTTCTAAAATAAACTGATGTATTATTACGTATAGCTCCACTTATGCATTCAAGCTTTTTTGAACTTTTGAATGAATGCTTCTGTCAAAATATATCATATTTACACAAAATATAGCAATTTGACTTTAAAATAATATATATATGGCAAAGAGGAGTCCCTAGATAAATTTAGAGAGAGAGTTGATAAGATATGAATGACAGGAGAGGATGAGTATTTTTACAGTATAATTTTAGGAAGACAGAATAGTCAAAGAAATGATTAGAATTCTGGAAATTGAGTGACAAGATTTTTCCAAGTGACAGTGAATAAGCAAGTCAAAAAATAAACAAGAATATTCTTTTTGGAAAAGGAGTAAAACTGTATTTGATAAGGAATGGTTTGGTAAAAACATAAGTAGATAGGTAAAACTGTTAAAAATAATATAAAAATGATATTGCTGTATGTGAGAACTCTTATTTAAAGGATATTAATATTGAAAATAAAAAAAATTAAAGGTGAAGAAAAATAACCTTTAAAATACCTAGTTTTGATTGAATTGGGTAATTTTAAAAAATATAGGTGAAAATTTTCATATATATATTTTTCTTTTTTTATTGAAGTGAAATTCTCATAAGATTAAATATTATAAAGTGGAAAATTCAGTGACATTTAGTCCATTCACAATAGTGTGCAACTACTGTCTCTCTCTAGTTTCAAACTTTTTCATCATCCCAGAAAAACATTCTGTGCAATAAGTAATTAATCCCATTACCACCTCCCCCATCCTCTGATAACCACTAATCTCCTTTTGGTCTTTATGGATTTGCCTATTCTGGGTACATGATATAAAAGGATTCATGCAATACATGGCATTTTGTTTTTGTCTTCAGAAGACAAGAAATGGTAATTTAAAATGAAACATTTAGAGGTGGCTGGGTGGCTCAGTGGGTTAAGCCTCTTCCTTTGGCTCAGGTCATGATCTCAGGGTCCTGGGATCAAGCCCCGCATCAAGCTCTCTGCTCAGCGGGGAGCATGCTTCCCCCTCTCTCTCTGCCTGCCTCTCTGCCTAATTGTGATCTCTGTCTGTCAAATAAATAAATAAAACCTTAAAAACATAAAACATTTAAACTAAAGTAGTTTTAGAAAATTTGAAGAAAAATTTAAGAATAAGTTCTCTGACAAAAATAGAGTAGAAATTTTTGTCTAGTCAATTTTATTGTATCATTATTTAAATGACTTTTAGTTTTGAATTATCAATGTGATTTTGATAATTTTTGAATAAATCTGTCAAAAACAATTTAAATAAACTATATAGGAGTCATAAACTGGGAAAGAATATGGTGACAGACCAGGGTCAGTTTGTTTACTTCCTAGCAGTTTTATACAGAATTTGGAGATCATGCATTACAAGTACCTATCAAACCATGTTGCAATCATAGTAATTTAATAAATTAGACTCATTTTTAGTTGCTTAATGACTGTTCACACATAAACATCAATTTTCCTCTTATGAAAACTCTGAAACTGTGTCAGTTGCAAACAAATTTTCTTAAGACACAGATAACTTCCATACAAATCATGAAGGGCAAAAATGAGAAAGAATATCACATTTTATCTTAAACTGAGACCAGTTTAGGGAATTCACTTGTAACATAAGAATGAATAATATCAGAGTCCAAAGTCCATGAGATTTATGTGGCTTTTCTGTGGCCAACAAGAAAATGTGCTCCCCCTATAAACTTGTTAACCTTTCAATACACAGCAGGCTTAGAAATAATTTTCCAAACTACTACTCCATACTGAGTGTTGAGAAAGGCCAACTAGATTTGCTTTCCATGCTAAGAATTAAAACTCAGACAGTTATAGCACCACTATTAACATATAAAAAATCAGTATAACATACAAAAGTTTGTTTAAAATACTGATTAATTTAAAATAACTTCTCTGTAGGAGACCCTGGGTGGCTCAGTTGGTTAAGTGTCTGTCTTTGGCTCAGGTCATGATCTCAGGGTCCTAGGATTGAGCCCCACATCCAGCTCTCTGCTTGGCAGGGAGTCTGTTTCTCTTTCTCACTCTCCCTCTGCCTGCTGCTCCCCTGCTTTTGCTCTCTCTCTCTCAAATACATAAATAAAATCTTGAGAAAATAAAAATAACATAAGTTCTCTGTCAAATCAGCCTCATTAGAATATAAACGTACTAAAATGAATTTTGTTTATCTGTATTGACAAACAAATGAGTAAATGAAGAAGTATGTAGAGTAGGAATAGACACAACATGAGAAAAGTTTTTCAAGTTAATTGAAAGATAAAGGCTATTATTATTTCTTTGGCTGCATGTCCTTGTTTAAAGATATCTTTTCCCAGAAATGTTTCCTTTATTTTTCCCCAAATAATTTGACTTGTTTGAATATCAAGGTCTTATTTTTCAACATACATTTAAAATTACATGTCATTTTTCTTAGCTTTACACTAGTGATTTTCAAAAACTTGTGATGTGCTATAGGCTGTTTAACTGTACCTAATAAAAATAAATAAAGTGTATCTCTTATCAAGAAAAAAAGAAAAAAAAAGAAAAGATAAAAAAAATTACATGTCATTTTTAATGAATTTCTTTATTCTCCTAGTAAAACTAACCTCTCCCTCCTTTGGGCTTCTTTCTATCCCTCTAAGTTTTTTCCAGTGGAATATAATTAAAGTTAATATTATATTCCATTGATGGTTGAAATCTATGTATTTAAATATAAGCCTTCTGTGCTATAAGCTGTAGAAGCATAGGCATGTTGTTTATTGCTTTTGTCCTGGTGATTTGTACAGCAAATGGTACACAATTGGCAGTTGTTATATGTCTATGGTAATGTTCACAATATGTAAATGAATAAAGGGGCATATTGGAAACAATGTTATGTTGAAAAGTTCTGCATACTTAATAAGAGTTTATAGTACATTTTAAAGTAGTTTTATAATTATTTTCATCTTCAACTCTATGTTACTATTTTTCTGTCCTTTGTGGACTAACATCTTTGAAATACATTCTGAATTATGGAAAATTTTACTGGAGATATTCTTTCCTCCAGTTGTTTTTTGGAAAAAACTGAGGTGACTTTCTGGTCCTCTATCCAAAGGCCAGAAGTTTTTAGAGATAAAGGCTTTGGGGGAATGTTAGGTGGCCAGCTTCATTGGGTTTGTGCCCCCATTTCCAGATGTTGTCAGTGTTCACTGATAGGGTTTACAGAGGCTTCCTCTCTAGAAAAATCACTCTCAGTCTGGGATAACCTATGCTAAGAAGTTAAGCACCCTACCTCTTTCTAGCCAGTCAGTTTCCAATAACTGATTGATAGAGGTGTCCCTCTCTTTTTCTCAAAATGTATAAAACCTGTGTTGAGACATCCTGTGAGACCAGAAGTTTACTACTCTCCAGACAAGACAATCTTGGTTTTTCCTTTCTATTCTGTGTCCATCATTTCCCTTTCCTCAGAGCACCCTATTCATAAATAACTTTCGTATAAACCCCCAAAACTCTACTGCTAAGGAGTCCAATCTGAGACACTTGATACCTGATACAATCCTTCAGAATCAAACTCTAAGGACGGTATTTTTCTAGAAGTGGTCATTCTCCACCTGGGTTGCGAAGTGACCACATTGCAGGTAATATGTAGGATAGGATTGACAGTATTGTTATTTGTAGCATTGCAGTTTTCACCTTGTGATGGAATATACGTGTAAAGGGATATTCTAACTTGTGCATTATCACCTGTCTTTGAGAGGTATGGAGAAAATAGCAAACACAAGGGATGTGGAATTAGATGGCTTGTAACAGGTGATTGATGCACTTAAGAGAAAATGACAGCCTTAGATCATTTAAGCAGCAAATTAAAACAAGGTGTAAGATTCCATAGTGTTCCAGGGTTGCAGGGTTCTTGTCTTGCAGAATGGAAGGATGAATCTTGCAGACACAAAAGGGTGAAGTCATAGTTTGTTAAGTAAAGGTAAGAACAGAAAGAAAGCTCTTCAGAGTGAGAGGGGTCAGGAATGAGCTGCCCCTGAGGGCTTTTATGGTCCATCTTTTATAGAAAACCCACCAGGGAACTTAAATCTTCTTGATGTCACCACTAATAGCACCATGATTGCTTCTCCTTTGAATATCTCATCTCTGATATTTAAAACAAAAGAGGTGGTCTGGTTATGTTCCCTTACCTCTGATTTCCTTATGCCTCAGCATTTCTAGGATATTGGTGAAACTGATCACATAGCCCCCTACATGAGTCTGGTCACATAGCTCCCTACCTCTCACCCCACCTAGCCCTGCCTGTCCCTTACTCGATAGATCTTCTCAGACAGCATTGAAGCAAAACTCTTCTGTAGCTGGAGGAACAACACAGCTGAAAGCCAGACACACAGCCTAATTGTTAAGAGAGAAAGAGTGTCAAAAGGTCTGAGTTGCCAGGCTAGAGAATGTCCTAATATCAAAAACAGGGTCACTGTAGGGAAATAACCGGATACTAAAATTTGGGGAGGGGGTGTTTTTTTGTTTGTTGGTTGGTTTTGTTTTGTTTTTAATGAAATTTAATCCCCAGATTGTCATAGATCCTCCAAACTTGCAGTTCTGATTTGGGGCTCTGTCTTGTACCCTAAGATTTATATATTTATTTATTTTCCTCTCTCAAGCCCAAGGAAGTCAAGCCCAAGATCCCAAAGATTTAATTTCTTAACAAGGACTCAGTCAGATGGGTACTTGGAAGCTTAACAAAGGAGAGGGCCCACTTACCCAGAAGCCAGAACTGCTATGACAGCCTGCCCTGAAAGGGGTGATTAAAAAAAAAAAAAAAAAAAAAGAATCTTAAAGGAATAGACATGCTAGCACTGAATTAATATTTTTTTAAAAATTTATTTATTTATTTGACAGGCAGAGATCACAAGTAGGCAGAGAGGCAGGCAGAGAGAGAGGAAAAGAAGCAGACTCCCTGCTGAACAGAGAGCCCAATGCGGGGCTCGATCCCAGGACCCTGGGATCATGATCTGAGCCGAAGGTGGAGGCTTTAACCCACTGAGCCACCCAGGTGCCCCAAAATTAATATTGAAATTTTGTTAATATATCAAAATGCAAATAAAATGGTGATGGCTTCAATAAAAGAGTTGACTGCTTAATGGATGGAGGTTTGTGAATATACCCAGTTAAATTATAATACTTGTTCAACATCATTAACTTTTCACATTGTTTTGTTGGTTCCATGGTCTTAGAAATAACATGTTTTAATAAAATGACTATGAAAATACTATTTTGTCTCTTGAAATGGAAATGATGTCATGATTGTCTGAACTGTTTTTTATAGAAGGATTATTCTTTGTTACTCATTATTTTGATTAAATGCAAAGACTGTTCTTTTTTTCATTTAAAGCTTCACAGGATAAGTGAATCTTTCCACACAGGATCATCCCTCCGTTCATTATGTTGACGAACTAGAAGCTTTTGTCATGTAGTTATGTAATGATTATTAAAAGATGAAAAATTAAGAGCATTTTCTTTTGTCTGTTTTGTTTTCCTAATCATTAGGATTACAAACGAGTCAGTGTGGTATAAAAGAAAATAAGATTAGTAATAAGAAATCAATGGGAAATAGAGTTAACATTTATTTGACCTGTCTCATAGAAAATATATTAAAAATTTTGTCTTTAAAATTTCAAAACCCATGTATTAATATTATAATTATAATTATATAATATTATACTATAAATGCATATTAATAGCAGAATCAACATTAAACTCTTCTCTCCTAGTTAATATCTAACATGTAAATTAGAATAACCATGTTCCAATGGAAATGTGCAGGTTTATAGGGACTGTATACCCTTTATATGCCTGGAGATAGAATTGATTTTACCAAAAATAAATATTTATTGCAATTAGATGGCATTTTCTCAAATGAAAATGTAATGGGATTTAATAATATTCATAAAGAATATTTTATTATTAAGCAAGTGTCTAAGAGTTTCAGAAACTATTTCTCTGAACTAGAACAATACAGACTAAGGTCACAGATAATTGCTCCATTTCCCTTTTCATTTTTTTCTTTTATGTCCAAGTTGCTTATCTGATGGAATGGATTTTCTTCAGTGAAATTTTATTGTAAGAGATATAAAAAATCTTTTCTGAAGATCATAATTCCTATTGCACAGCATTTGAAAATCTAACCTTTGTAAGATTAAGGGCAAACTTTATGCATATAAAGACCAAAAGAATGATCATGATGGTGCAACATCCCTTCAAAGACCTTCAGTGGTGCTGAGTTAACACTAAACATCTTTGAGAAACATGCTTCCCAACAAATTTAATTCATCCTAATAGTATGGGAGGTCAATTGAAAAACAGTAGTTGTCCACATCACTACATTAAATTTCCATTTTGATTTTGTAAGTATTTTTCTTGCCATAAAGGTGGCACAGCAGGTCAAGTTAAATATTTACAATGAACACTGTTCTTTGGTATCCCCCTAGTAAGGGGTTGGCAAACTACAGCCTGTGGGCAAAACATCTATCATCTCTTTCTGTAAGCAGTTTTATTGTCACAAGGGCACACCCACTTGTTTAACATTGTATAGGTCTGCTTCCACACTATAATGACAGAGTTGAATGGTTGCAACAGAGACCATAAGGTCTGTAAACTCTAAAATACTCATTACCTGGCCCTCTATATAAAAAGCTTCCTCAAGCATTTTAAGCTGTTATAAACATATGTTGAAATTAGAAAGTTTATCCATAACTAAAAACAAAAATCTAATCTTCCAACACTTCATAATTCTACAAAAATAAAAAAAACCCTTCAACTGGTATATTAATTTATTTTAAAATATTTTGTGATTTTAGGGGCACCTGGGTGCCTCAGTCATTGAGTGTCTGCCTTTGGCTCAGGTCATGATCTCAGGGTCCTGTGATCAAGCCCTGCATTGGGTTCCCTGCTCTGCTGGAAGCCTATTTCTCCCTTTCCCAATTCCCCTGCTTGTGTTCCCTTTCTCACTGTGTCTCTCTCTGTCAAATAAATAAATACAATCTTTAAAAAATATTTTGTTATTTTAAAGCTGAGGGAATACAAAAAGTTAGTTTCTGCTTTTCACATTTGGTATCTAAATTTATTGTAATGTTTTATTATTTTTGCTGAAATTATAAAGTGTCCAGACTTGAAAAGTGACCCCCTAAAAGATTTTATATATAACAATGCATAAGCTTTTATCTTAGAAAAATATATAGAAGTCATCTTATTGATTTTCTTTGGAATTTTATATATGAGAAAAATTAAACATTAAGGTCAGAAAGGAAGATCTTATAATAACTAATTTAACACACACAGTTTTGATTGAAAACGTGCATTTGTTTTGTTTTCTTTTTTAGGAAATAATTCATTTAGGGGTTTAAAATCTAGAGAGAAACATTATTAACAATTAAGAAGACTTTTTAGAGTTCAGCATTATCTATTCATAGTAATGGTTGTTACTTAATGCTATAAATTTGCAACACAGAATATCTTTCTCCATTTCTGATAATCAATCCTGAGTTAGGAAAAAAAAATCAGTTAACTATTAATAGTAAAATTTACTCATATTCAAAAATTAGTGTTTTTAACAAAATGATTTAAAATTACTACTCTGATGAATGGATTAATGTTTAAACTATATTGCATAACAAATAGTCCATTTAAAATTTAGGGAATGTTCTCTTATGGATTAAAGCATATGGGACCATAATAATTAGAGAAGAATGGATATCTCATAAACTATGAGAAATAGGACAGAAGTCAGAGGTCAGTGGGTGGGAATGATCAGACTTTTTCCTTTCTGTTCCCTTCAATAAAATAATGTTGATAAAGAACCCACTAATGTCAGATACTGAATTAAGTATTAGAGATATAGTGATTAATAAATCATAGTCCATGGCTATCAAGAGCTCTTACTGTATTTTAAATGTGAGAAATTGGCTTACATTATATTCATCTGTTATACTATTACAAGTCTATAAATAGTATCAAGTGTCAAATAGTATCAAGTATCAAACCTGAAGGCTTGACAACTCCACAAAAATTATTGACACCATTTGATATTCACTTATTTAATTCTTTCGATGTTCCAGACAGAGTGAGAGTTGCTAATGTTAAAATGGTGAGCCAAACAGACATGTGGAAATTTTTCTTGGGAATTAGTGTTTATAAAGGAAAGAAGATTGATCAAATATCATATGAAATATTTATAATTACAAACTGTGAAAATTGTGTAATCCTGATTTCATTTATATCTTTTCAACCATTTCCAATATAGACAAATTCAACTAGTTAAGATTTTCTTGAATTTAAATCTACCAATGATATTATCATCCCTTCTGTATCTGAACTAATGCTTCAGTATCTGATGTACACAAAAGAAAAAGCTTTCTTTTACTTAGTATCTACATTAAATATAGAGAAAGAGAAGAAAATGAATCCAAAATTTTTAGAACATTTGTGAATAAAGCAGAATTGAGTCAATATTTGTAAACATTTGGAAGTGCTGTAGATTATATCCATGCAAATTCCTTAGGTATTATGATTCTTAAGATACACTTTAGATGCTCCACCCTGTGAACACCCGTTGACCACTCCACCTATGTCTTTTTTTCTCAAATGCACATGCAATTTTTGTCCTTTGCCCTATTTCATAAACTCACCAATTTCCCTTTTGTCTTTTTCTCTCCTTCTGTCACAGAAAAAAAAATGTATTCTTGTATTTCTATATGCAAAAGCATTAATTTATGAGTCGAACAGCTCACAACAATCTAAGCTCTCAAAGTATTCCAATAGAGAATTTCTATTTCTAACAGGAATTCTGATGCCAGCTACTTAGTTCATAAAGCTTCAATTCCTATAATGGCTAGATGTAGAAAGTGTAATATTCTATGAAATATTAATAGAGATAGCTTGCTACTTATGGAAGGAATGTTTTAGTTGTTTTCCTAAGGATGATTAGATTTCAATCAGATGTTGTACACTTATTTAAACTAATTTGAACATGTGTCACCTTCAGGAAGCATTGATATTTATTATACAAATAGTTATTAGCAGAGAATAAATGTGTGTGTACAACCTTTTCTCTGACTTGATGAAGTCCCATCTCTCTGATCTTTTTCATGCACTGATCTCACCTAGAGTGTAAGGTTCCTTGGAGAAATAAAACAACATGCTAGGGGTGCCTAGGTGGCTCAGTAGGTTAAACATCTGCCTTCAGCTTAGGTCATGAACCTAGGGTCCTGGGATTGAGCCTGGCATCTGGCTCCCTACTCAGCGGGAAGCCTGCTTTTCCCTTTTCCACTCCCCTTGCTTGGGTTCCCTCTCTCACGGTCTATCAAATAAATAAAATCCAAATAAATAAATAAATAAAACAGCATGCTAGAAGCAAGATTGTGGAATTTCTATCAGGATCAGGTAATTAGAAATTCTTCTAGATCAATGGTTGACCAAGTTGATTAATAATTAATTATCTGGTATAAGAGAACAGAGCATAAGCGTTTCAGAACTCTCATAATCCAGAGATATCTTAGTGTCACGGTATTTTTTTTTCTTTGTGGAATACCTACACCAAAAATAAATATCTAATAGTTCCTTGTAATATGCTGTTATGCTGATGCATCTTATATGCCCTAAATACTTAGCAACTGCTTGACAAATGTGGGAATCCAATTAGACACTGACACTGTTATTTCCTGTTTCATGTTGATTTTCATGTGACATGATTTTTATTACAACAACTAACTTTATAAAGATATGACACAGGCTTTGCATCTAAAGGCTTAAGTTATAGAAGTGGGAAAAAAAAAAAGTAATCTGATAGAATTTATGTCCTAATAGGGTTTACATCTTCGTGAGTATGAGGCAGATAGAAAACAGAAAATAAATTTTTAAAGTAAATATTATGTTAGGTGGAGATAGTTGCCATTAAGAAATGTAGAGGACAGAAGATCATGTCTGGTATAGCCTACCATTTTAAATTGAGCAGTCCAAAAAGGCTTCTTAGGATGGGACATTTTGGCAAAGACTTGAAGAAAATGATAGATTGAATGTTTCATCAAGGATTTTCTAGACAAGGAGAAAAATATGAGAACGACCCTGAAGTAGGTATAAATCTACCTAGTGAATTAAAAAAAAAAATCACAAAAGTCAGTGTGACTGGAGGTGAGTGAGCACACATAGAAAATGTTTTGTGGACAAATTATAAAAGACATTAAGAGTTCAGTGTAAGGGCTTCCAATTTCTCTGCTGCCAAAAAATATTAAAGTGTTTTGAGCAAAGAAGGAAGATTATGTAACCTATAGTTAAACTGAATCATTGGCTTCTCTGCTGAGACTAGGATTTATGTGGGGAAGCAGAAAAGGTAGTTAGTATACCGTCATAACCCAGGCTAGAATAGGGGGTACCTTGGATCAGGATAATAGAAGTGCAGGTGGAGAAAAATAGCTTTATTCTCAATATACTTTTAATTCGAGATGATATGACTTGTAGATGAATTATATTTGGAAGGTGAGGAAAAGAGGACTCAGAGATGTTTCCAAGTATATCCCTATGAGCTACTGGAGGGATTTAAGAGGAATTAGTTAGAAAGGAAGATAATGAATTTGGTATAGAATGTATTAAGTTAGAGACTGTCACTAATTATCTAGTGTCCTCTAAGGTTATCAGCAAATCTCTTCATCTCTCACTTAATAGGAATATCGTTCCAGCAATTTCCCCTCCTACCAAGTGAAGGGGTTCAAGGCAGCGACCCCCCTTCAAATGTGCCATCTTGACATATGGAATATTTTGAGCTGAAGGCCCTCCAGACCCTGCCTGTTCAAGAGGAACTTTTGTTCTTCCCTATACCACACAGGGGAAGCTAAATCAGTGGTCTTTCCCAGAATAACGGTTAGTAACAGAGTTATTAAGAGAGATAAATTTTATCTTAGTGACCCATCTGTATGGCAGGAAAAACATTTAATTACCAAATACCTGCTATTCTCCTTTCCCAGTGAAGTGCTTTCCTTTCCTCTAAAATCCACCTTCTCCTTCATTCAGAATGACAATGTCATTCAGAATGACATACATCCCTCATTTTGCTTGACTGTCATTGAAATTTTCTTGTCTGTATGGATTCCTCATGCGTAGGCTTATTTGTTCCTATTAATCTGTCTCATGTCAATCTGATTCTTGGTCCATCGAGAAGGACATTTAAAGGGATAGGAATTCTTGCTCCCTGACATGTCATTCTCATCAACATAAAAAGATCTTCAGACAGTCTCAAGTGAGTTATCTACACTCACCGTCTCCAAATTCTCCCCCTATATTCATCAATGGATTCATTCCAATCACAGGTTTACATAAGCATTTTTCAGAGACATTTACTTTTTCATTGCCAAACCCAATATTTAGTTCTAAGTCTTCACCTTATTTAAAGAAGCAGGTAAGAAGCATCAGATTCCTACTGTTGGTCTTTAAGGTAGATGGTGATAGAAGGCTTTGAGTTTGGGGTGGAGCATCAGATGGACTTTCTGGTCTTTTCTTAACACGTTAATATAAGACAGAGACTATGGATGTGGCAGTCCTGTTCTAAAGCTCTCACTTCATCCCTTCTTCCCTTAAATGGAGGCCATACTCTTCTGAAGGACAAACTTCTGGGAAAAGCAGATTTTTTTTGAAACGCTAGGGCGAGTAAAGAGATGTTTTAATCATTAATTTCTCAAAAAATTCAAGAATGTCTGCTACTATATCGTCATTTAGTATCCATACAGAAGGTCTAGATGATGAAAGCAAGGAGGGAATTTTCACAAATAACTTTTAAGAAGCAGTCATTATTTTATTTGTAGATTCTATCATTACTAAAAATTCCAAGACAGTATATTGAAGTACAACATAGTTAATGAAAGAGATTTACATAATGGATGGAAACATAATACACTATGAAAATCAATAGCTTTTCTACACACACAAAATAAATGAAATGATCACGTAAGGGATAACTTAATCTCAGAAATTTCAAATTCCAAACTCCACACCCTTGAGCTCAGAGAATAGAACAAAATTGTAGTTGCTATAAGAATAAAAGAACACAGTTTCATAAGGAATGAAAGTGAAAGAAAGAAAAAGAAAAAAGAAAAAGAAGAGGCATGATGGAAAAGAGAGGAAAAAATTGATAAAAAAGACACATTTGGGGCACTCTGTTAAGCATCTGCCTTTTGCTCAGGTCATGATCCCAGGGTCCTGGGATTGAGCCTTGCATCAGGTTCCCTGCTCAGTGAGAAGTCTGCTTCTCCATTTCCCTCTGCCTCCTCTCTTCCACTCATGCTTGCTCTCTTCTCCCAAATAAATAAATAAACTCTTAAAATTAAAAAAAAAAAGAGGCATTTAATTCAACTGTTGAACTGGGCCCCCACCTCCTGTCACCACCACCAAAAATAAATAAATAAATAAATAATAAAAGTACAAATAATCAGATTCTTTGCAAATCTGGTAAAGGTCTTTAAATGCTTCTAAATGAGGTTTGTCTTTGGCAAAGACAAGAACAGGTAAATGTAGGGAGAAGTTGAAAATGTATAGAAGGAGAGAGAAGAGAGCAAAGGGTATGATAGGTGAAAGCACTATTAAATATATGAGGAAGGGGAACAGTTCTCAATCTTTGAGCAACATGGTAGAATATTTATTTATTTATTTTTAAGATATTATTTTTTTGAGAGAACACACATGAGCAGGGGAGGAGCAGAGGGAGAAGGAGAAGCAGACTCTCAGATAAGCAGGGAGCCCCACAAGGGGCCAAGACCCTGAAATCATGACCTGAGCCACGGGTAGACACTTATCAGACTGAGTCATCCAGGTGTCCTGAGATATTTTTTTTTTTTATAGAAGTATGTAAACCTACCTATAATATTTCTATAGCTGGAAATCAAGTTTCTTGAACAATACCACATAATCATAAAGGCTTATTTCTAAGAAGCATTAAAGTATGATAAATTACATCTGATAAACATTTTTTAATTTTTTTTTATTTTTTATAAACATATAATGTATTATTAGCCCCAGGGGTACAGGTCTGTGAATCGCCAGGTTTACACATTTCACAGTGATATACATTTTTAACAGGTAAAATATTTATATTTGGAAGACCTTTATTTTTAATATTTTATGATACTTTTATCATTCTGTACCAGCACAGTTTTTTTTTTGCCTTTGAATCTTGCATGGTACATGAACACTTCGAAATAGTTCTTTTTTATTTTTAATATTTTATTTATTTATTTATTTGACAGACAGAGATTACAAGCAGGCAGAGAGGCAGGCAGAGAGAGAGAGAGGAGGAAGCAGGCTCCCCACTGAGCAGGGAGTCCGATGCGGGGCTCGATTCCAGGACCCTGGGATCATGACCTGAGCTGAAGGCAGACACTTAATGACTGAGCCACCCAAGCGCCCCCGAAATAGTTCTTTTTTATTTCTCTTTTTCTCTTTACTTTTTTGCTTTCTTTAAAGTTGGTTTGAAATTAATGTTCTATTCCCAAAGACCAAATGAGAGTCTGAAGATTCTGATTTTGAACATCACTTTCTTAAATTAAAAAAAAAAAAAAAAAAAAAAAGCAATTTTACTCATATTGATGGTGAATGACTTGGTGTGGTTTGCATCAACTTGTAAGAAGAAATTGTTACCTTGTTTAATTATGTTATCTTTGTAGTCATCTTTATTATCTGAGAAACCTTTAACCTGCTAATGAGCTATAGGTGAGGAGAAAGGTTGTTGTATTTTATTTGTTTTGTTAATTTGTTCTAATTTTTAAGAAATAGTCTATATCAATCAAATTAGATGTCAAAGAGTATGTTGTTGTTATTTTTATTTTTAGAAGCACAAGAGGGACTGCATGACTTTAGTAATTTTAACTGATGTAATTCAAAGAAATAAAAATGTTATAAAGGGAAATCCCATAAAATAAAGTTTAGAAACAAATGACAATTTGGAAATAATATTATAAAGCATATACAGGCAAAAGATTTAGATACTTAATTTTCAATAAAAGTGAAATACATAATAATAAATGATAACCAAGTCAATTAATTTTGATCATGAATCAAAGTTTTCTTTCAAATTTGCTGCAAGTGAAGAAGCTTCCTATAAAAAGCTAATTTAAAGATCCCTTTTTGGCAGAGATATTTATAAGTAAATAAGATTTTAAATAATCAGTTGTTAGGCTGCATTAAAAAAAAAAATGCCTTGTTAAAGATCATTAGAATCCTTGCAAGTCGGGTTAGAGATCTTTAAAGGTTTTTCCCAAGATGTACATGTTGTTGAATGTATTTCCAAAATCACCTATTAAGCTCATTAAAGTACATCAGAGAATTGTTCAAGCACTCTTTTAAGAATGCTAATTTAGTTACCATAGGGTCAACTAGTCACATTAGAACACAAAGTTAAACCATGTTCTAGGATTGGAACAGTTTTTCATTTTTTTAAAGATTTTATTTAAAGATTATCTTTGAGAGAGAGAGAGAGAGCATGAGTGGGGGGAGCTGGGAGAGTGAGAGGGAGAAGCATGCTCCCCGCTAAGCAGGGACCACCATGTGGGGCTTGATCCCAGGACCCTAGACAGAAGCTTAACTGACTGAGCCACTCTGATGCCCATCAAAGCCCCCTTTTTAAAACAGGTAAATTTTAAAAATTTATCTTTTTAAAGAAAGGTGTGGGTGTGTTTTGTGATAATGTCATTAATTGAATTTATGTTAGAGTCAGTTTTCTTTTACATTTTCCATATTTGTACATTTAAACTTACATATTTATATAACATGAGGGCAACCAGGACTATCAAGAATATTTGTTCATAAATTGACATTATTCTTTAAACTGTTTGGTTTATTACTGCATATTTTCCAGGCAAATTCTCATCATTATCATTATTAAAAGAATGATTCAGTTTCAGTTGGAGAATACTTATTTAAACTTGAGCTTTTGTAGTATGCATATTCTTTTTACCAATTTTCTTTAATTTATACCAATTCTATGTTATAGATATCTCTAGGACAGCTAATCTCCAAGGTATGGAACAAGTATAGGTTTAAATTTGGGGGAGAACTTAAAAGACAGTATTTCCATATATAAAATGAATACTTTCTGTCTTCCTTAACAGGTGCTTTAAAATAATTAAATGCAATCTATCTTTAAAATTTATCTTTAAGTATAGTGCTGCTATCATCTTCAGTTTTATACACCCAGTTTATGTAATTATACCCTGGTTTAAAAGACAGATGATTCATATTGACCTATGCAGGGAGCTATATCCACATGGAAACAAAGTAACTATAAAACAAAGTAACTATCCAGCAACCATTGGAGAAGTTTTGCAAACAAGATCATCTATATATAATATTTCATCAGAATCCTTATAAACTCTGGCAGTGGCACTGTTTGCAAATAAATGTGCTGTAGTTGGAGCTAAGAAAATTTGACCCAATACCCTTTATCAAAGGACATCAGCGTTTTTTTCTAAATTGAGGTAATTTTAAAAGTACAAGCAAAACATGCAAAATTAAAGGTTGCAGATTAAGAAGAAAAGAAAAAGGAACTTCATTATATACTTATCAAAAATAAAATATTTAAAATGATATCTCTAGGGGCGCCTGGGTGGCTCAGTGGGTTAAGCCTCTGCTTTCGGCTCAGGTCACGATCTCAGGGTCCTGGGATCAAGCCCCACATCAGGCGCTCTGCTCAGTGGGGAGTCTGCTTCCTTCTCTCTCTCTCTGCCTGCCTCTCTTCCCACTTGTGATCTCTATCAATCAAATAAAATAAAATAAAATAAAATAAAATCTTTAAAAAATAAAATAAAATAAAATAAAATGATATCTCTTGATTTTCCTTCTATAATATCTGGTGTGTAGCTTCTAATTCAGGGCAGGACATTCAGGCTAGTGTTACGGAAGAGCAGAAATCACCAGGTAATGACAAGACTGAATGGTTAGATTTAATTTAATCCAGGAACTAACAATATTATGGTGTGGTGTATGGAATCCCCTACTGAGAGTGTAGTAGTACGTAAAATGAAACCTTACCTATAACAATTCCCTAAACACATAGAAGGTCTTATGGGATAATGCATACATAAAGTAATCCATATGTTAAGTCAAATAATACACAGATACTAGAATTCCAGCTTCTCTTTAGACGTAGAAACATACTGGGTTACTTTTTTCTTACTTCTCTGGCTTATCTATTCATTAGTGCAAAAACAAGACAACTTCAGGTTCACCATGTTTCCCATGGCTAAAAATGAGTTCAAAGCATTCAGCAAACAATGACAAGACTGATCCCCCAGAAATGGACACCTGATTTCCATGACAAATATGATAACACTGTATTAACTTGTAAGCCACTTTCAATGTTGCTGAATGGACACAGATGGCAACACAAGTTGGAATACAATAGAATCTGTTCTCACTTGGCAGAGTCACCCCAAAGGAATGGAGAGATCAGCAATCAATCATCTCAGCTGAGCTGATGCTGAATTGTTTTAAAACCAACTCATAATTGATTCCAAGTAAAATCACTGTTCACTCATTAAAACATGGCATTATTGAAGAAATAAAGTACATTTGAAACCTTCAAAAAAATCTCTGCCATCCAGGTAAAATATAAAGAAAACAAAAGAAAACAAAAAACAACAACAACAACAAAAACTTATCTGTTTCTTTATAACAAGGAAATGTCTACCCAAATAACATATTGTAAAGTTATAAAGTGTCACCAGTGTTCTCCACGCCATTATGTATGTGTATACACACACACACACACACACGCGTGCACGCGCACACACATATCAGTGTTCTCCATTCTATCATGTATATAATGAAGAATACTTGTAGCACTTTATATATATACTACATATAGTAATATATATTATATATTATTTTTATCCATATAGTAATATATCTATATAGTAAATATAAATTATTTCTATCTTTAAGGAGATCAGTTTTATATATTTTTCAAAGCCATGTATAATTTGATCCAGCTATCTTAATTCTCCAGCTATCTTAATTCTAGATCCATACTTGCACTTGATAATTACATGAAAGCAAAGGTTCATCCAGAAGGATGTTTATGATAACAAGGTTTACAAAAGTTAAATAAACATAGAAAACAACCAGGTCAGATTATATTTTTAATTCTTATAAATTATATATAGATGATAAAGAGAGAATAGTCAAACTTGGGCAAGCAGTCCAGTCACTTTTTTGTGTGAATAGTGTTTCTTTTTTTTTTTTTTTTTTTGAAAATAGTCATGTCTATTTGTTTACATAGTGAGCAGAAAATAAGAATGTCATTCAAATGGAAGGTGAGAATAGGCTGATGAGAAACTTCACCTTTTTCATTGCTTTGCCAAGGGCTGTGTTACAATTCTATAGGTAAGCAAAATATAAAATAAAATAATAATAATGTACTGTACCTTTTGGCATGAGAATCTTATTTATTAATCAGGGAAGAATTTATGTAACTGAACAAAATGACATAATATTGTTAACCTGGCTTATCAATTTTATTTTACAAATAGGTTTAATTTTGGTGATCAAGTTCCTTGCTCATAAGATGTTTATAAAATATTATCACTCATTTTATCCCTTCTGGATTATTGTTATCCACTTCTGATTAGGTGATAAATGATCAATCTTTAGTACTAAAGCTTCAAGGCAAGACCTTTTACAGGATTTTTGCAGTTTATAAGGTGATTCTTACTATCCTTTAAAATTATTTAAGAACAAATTACCATACTTTCAGATGAGGTTACACTCCATTGCCCTTATTTTTTCCAGAACATAAAGACTGAATATTATACCAGCTTATTGTTTTGTCAGGCTTATCAATTAGTAGGCATCCTAACATTTTTTTTAGGTATTCATGGAAAAATTCATTTTTAAATTTGTTTTCTGTTTTAAAATTTCATCTTCAGCTTTTTTTAATAAATTGTTTATATCTCTTATTCCTTGTATGTAAGCAGAAGAGAAGCTGTATAAGCTATAACTTATACAACATGGTAGCCCCAGCACAAAGTGACCACATTCAGTAGCAAACTATTTTTCTTTTTTAAATATGGACTATATTTTAAATTTCCTATCTTAGGTGATGACTTTTTTTGTTTATTTACCCTTTCAAAAAATTATTTTTATGCGCCATACAATAAAATAATAAAATAAGTCCTGGTGATGGGGAAAAAAATAACATATAAAATTGCTTCCATAATTGGGTTCACTTTGTAATAGCAAAAAGCATTTGACAAAGAAACAAACAGACAAGTAAATAAGTGTGTAAAAAAAATAAAATAATACTATGAGATAGGGAGGGTGAGGAAGTAATGAGACCTTAACAGAGTGTTCAGGGGATTCCTCTCCAAAGAAGAGGCCATTGCCACTTTGTAATAAGCCAGTTCCATAGAAACCCTTGATTTCCAAATCAAAGAGTATGACAGGTCAGAATCTCAGAGGGAGCCTCCTGACTCAAGGACCTGGCACATAAAATGTTTGATATAAAATGAAAAAAATAAAACAACAAATCGTTATGATAAATCACTGAGTTGGCATATATAATATATATGTTATATATACTACATATTACATATATAATATATATACACATACCCCACATATATTTATCAAATATATAACATACACATCAATATACATATATATATTATACCAAAAAACATTCTTCAAAATAGGGAGAAACACTAGGATGTATGCCAATATCAAAATTAACTTATTCTGGTAACACTTTTAGATCTTCTTGTTAGATAAATGGTAATATTTTATGAAACTTGATAAAATACATAGAGGTCTTCAAACTGTGATTAATTCTATGTGCAAGTTTAGTAATGACAATTTTATGGAAACATAAGGATTAGTACTTTTTCATGTATTTCTAGAAAGATGTACATTAGAGAATACCAGGCTTCCCCAAGTGTACAGAAAATAATACTCATTTTTCATTGTTAACAGGTGGAGAACACTTAGGGGAAAATAACAAAATATAAAGAATTACCATGAATAGTAGTTAAAGTTTTAAAAGTAAAATATGAGACTGATTTCAAATGTTAAAATGTTTTTCTTCTAATTTGAACAAAAATATTTCAGATTTGTACTTGTGTTATTGACTTTACTAATAATACCTTATGTTAAATGTCACACATATATATATATTTTTCAAAACCACTAGGCACTCTCATGAATGTAATCTAATTTTGTAATCTCAAGTATCTATAAATATATTCAGTAAATAGATATTTTATCCCAATTGCACTTTTGAGGAAATTAAGCTTTTAAACATAAAGTGACTGAAACAGATATAAATCTGACATTCTTCTTTGTGTCTCATTACATAATGTTTCAAATATTATTTTAAAAGCTGAATCTATAAAGAATCCTGTTAAAATGCAGTACATTTATTGGTACACACTTGCTATTTTATTATTTTAATTTAATACCATTTTAAACATTTTTAACCTTTTACTTTTATACAAATAACATGACTGAAAAAAACAAGTTAAGGTAAATATGGGCATAGATTTTACTTAATCCCTTATAGAGGAGAAGTTTACATTGTTGACTTGGTTTGCTTTTTTTCCTCTCACTACCAATAATTGTATTTGTGCAATTACTGTAGACTCTTATTTTCTTAATATATTAAAGAAATAATTTTTATACCGAATTTCAGGTCACAAGCATTGGCAATAGGAATTAACTTATAAGACTGTTTGATCTTATCTTGGAGATGACCCAGAGTGTAATTTCAGAAAAGGAACCAACATTAAAGCCTCAGACTTACATTTGCAATAAGAAGAATAAGAGTTTTTATATGCAATATTTTTCTCACTTAGTAATTGCCATAAAAGTGGAATTGTCATGTTTAATTTTCTTTTCTGTTACCTCTTTCGTGAAAAAGATGTAGCATGAAATCACTCCACACTATTAAAAAGAGTGATTGAATTGGATTCATCCTTGAGTTTGATTTGCTAATTGTCCCAGGTTATTTCTTTCCTTCTCTTTCTTTCTTTCTTTCTGTCTGTCTCTCTGTCTGTCTCCACCCCCCCACCCCACCCCCCAGAAGAGGTGCAGGAGAAAAGTACTGCATGAAAATTGCCTTTCATATTACATCAAAGTTAATGCTGTAATCTGATGACAATAATTTTCTTGTAATAGAGAATTTCATATGGTTATGTTGAGGGTTCAAAAGCAATGACTAGACCAAATATAAAGTGAATGGTTGTAATATATATGCTCAAAATATATGCTCAAAAATCTGTGACTGATTCCATCATAATGTTATGATTATTTAAAATTTTCATATATATTATCAATGTATTTTCTATGTGTACCTATATTTTAGGTACATAGATCATGAAGCAGGGGTTGCTTTCAACTAGGCTATTTTATGGTCAAGGCCAGATTTAGCCATGTTAAATTATTCCTGATGTTTCACTTTCCTATGTTTCACATATACATTAAGTACTTACTATGTGTTAGACATTTATGTATGTAATGATTATTTATGGCAGGAAATCTTAAAAAAAATTATAAAAAGTTCTAAATAGATCTTCTATTTTAGCACTACAGATGCATAATATTCAAGTAAACTAATATTGCATTTTTTGGGAAATAAAATATATTTTGTTTTGGAGTATCTAAGACACATTCTATTGTTCTACAGGCAATGCAGATAACGAAGACTGTCCTTGTTATTCAATAAGCTGAAATCAGAGCCTTCCTCAGTGGTTGACCTGAGACCTACATGAGTGTGTCTAGTGTTTACCAAGAGCATCCTTCTTGTTTTTTTGGACAGGGTGTCATCCTGCTTTTCCATGAACATCATTAAAAGCTGTTCTTAATGTAGACATTGTACCTATACAAGACACAGAATGCTAAGCAATAATACATTTTTCTTTTGGAATTTAAGAATCACATTACCTCCATATATTTAGTTTAACAACATGTATTTCTAACTTGCTTTTCAATCTTTTGTGAAATTTATCACTGTAGTTAACAACAGCCATCATGAAGTTTAACTTTTTTAAAAGACTATTTATTTGTGAGAGAAAGAGCAAGTGAGAGCATAAAAGGGAGAGGGTCAGAGGGAGAAGCGGACACCCTGCTGAGCAGGGAGCCCTATGATCCTGGGCCTATAGGATCAAGACCTGAGCTGACGGCAGTCGCTTAACCAACTGAGCCACCCAGGACCCCTTGAAGTTTAACTTTTGTTCATAATGATATAAGGAATGGATTTAATCATTCACCATAAACAATTAAATAAATAAATAATGGAACTGGACTAAATATATAAAATGTCTGTTTTTTGAAACTGGAAAATATTTAGTGCAAGATTGTGATCCCTATAAAGGATAAATACCTAGGAGATCCCCACACTAACTGTCAATCTTTGCTAGAAGGCAATTTCTAAACCAAATATGCAGGGAGGAGAGGAAACCCAAATAAGGTATGGGGGCCTCACTGAGTTTAGGATATGAGATCAAAGTTTCAGAGAGAAAGGTTTGGATCACAGTACAGGAAAGCAGAAACAAAATAGTAAAGAGCTTTAGAAACATAAAATATAGTTGCTTAGAGCACAAATTAGAAACCAACCATAAAGTATTGTGAAGTTTATAACATTTGTAGACTTAAATTGGTTGCCAACAATAGCACAAAGAAGGGAAGGTATGTGGAAGTATACTGCTATAAGAATTTTATATCAAAGGTAAGATAATATAATTAGTGGTAGACTGTGATGTTAAAGATGAATATTATATGCCACAGAATAAGAAGTAAAAATTAAAATGAAGTCTAATTAATGGTTAATAGTAGATATGAAATAGCTATAAGAATTAATAATTAATAAAAATTGAGAAAAAAATTTTTTAAATATTCTGGACATACAAGAAACAAAAGATAAAATGTTAGATTTAAATAAAACTGTATTCAATATTTCATTAAAAGTAAATTTTCAAAAAAAAATCCAAGATATAAATTGCTTAAAAATAAAGCAAAGAATACTGTTTATCACAGAAGAGGTAAAGACAAGGATGAAAAGGCTATAGTGATATCAGGTAATGTGTATTCAGGAAAAAAAAAAAAAAGTATTACCAGAGATAAAGCAGTATAACAATAAAGGTGTTCATTTATTAGGAAGAAATAGCCATCCCAAAAGTATTGCACTGAATAACAGAGTTTAAAATACATGAAACAAAACCAACATATTTGAAAAACATAACAGAGAAATTGGCAATTGCAGTAGAGTACTTTTAAGATTTTATTTATTTATTTGACAGAGAGAGACACAGAGAGAGAGGGAACATAAGCAGGGGGAGCGGGAGAGAGAGAAGCAGGCTTTTCTCAGAGCAGGAAGCCAGATACGGGCTCCATCCCAGGACCCTAGAATCTGACCAGAGCTGAAGGCAGCCATTCAACGACTGAGCCACCCAGGCACCCACAGTTGAGTATTTCAATACTCCTCTCTCACTAATTGGTAGGACAAGTAGGTAGAAAACCTAAGTATATAGAAGATTTATATAATTTTATCAACTTGAATTATTAGATATTTAATAAACATTTTACAAATGCAAGAGAATATATACATATATTTTTTAATTGTCTATGATATTCTCACTCTTATAGAACATATGTTGAGCCATTATTCAATAAAAGTCTCAATAAATTAAAAGAATACAGGGTATGATTTCTAATCACAAGGGAACTAATTAGAAATCAGTCACATGAATTTACCTGACAAATTCTCATACATTTGGACATTAAACAATACACTTCTCATGGAACAAAGGAAATCTATAGTGAAAAATTTAAAAAATCTTGAATTGAATTAAAATAAGATCATAATATATCAAAATTTCTGGGATACAACTATATGTTTTCAGAGAGAAATTTATACTTTTAAATTCTTATGCTAGAAGAGAAAGATGACTATCAATAATTGTAACATCTACCTTAGGAAGCAGAAAAAGAAGAGCAAACCATCTCTAAAGATCTTTGGAAAAATAACTAAGATAATAATACCAATAAATGATGTAGAAAATGGACAGTTAAAGAAGAAAAACATCAATGACCTGAAAAGGTTTGTTTGTTTGTTTGCTTTTTACAATTTGTATTTATTTATTTGAGAGAGAGAGAGAGAGAAAGAAAGCACAAGGAGGGGGAAGGGAAGAGGGAGAAGCAGGCTCCCTGCTGAGCAGGGAGGCTCAATTCCATCCCAGGACATTGGGATCATGTCCTGAGCAAAAGGCAGACACTTAACCAACTGAGCCACTCAGGCACCCTAGAGAAGTTACTTTTTTAAACTAATAAAACTGGGGCTCCTGGGTGGCTCAGTGGGTTAGGCCGCTGCCTTCGGCTCAGGTCATGATCTCAGGGTCCTGGGATCGAGTCCCGCATCGGGCTCTCTGCTTGGCGGGGAGCCTGCTTCCCTCTCTCTCTCTCTCTCTGACTGCCTCTCTGTCTACTTGTGATCTCTCTCTGTCAAATAAATAAATAAAAAAATAAAAAAATAAAATCTTAAAAAAAATAAATAAATAAAATAATAAAACTGATAAATTATTAGCTAGTCTGGTCAAGATAAAAACAAACAAGACACAAATAAGCAATACCAACAATGAGAGTGAAAATATCACAGTGGATTCATATATTTTAATAAGATCATAAGAAAATATTATGAAAACTTTATTCCAATAAATTTGACAATTCATATAGATGGACTCCTTGAAAGAAACAAACAGAAAACAAAGCGGACTTGAGAAGAAATGAGAACTGTGAATAACCGTCTTGAGAAACTTATATTTGTAATAAAATCTCTCCACAAAGAAAATTCTGGGTCAAGATCGCTATGGTAGTAAATTCTATAAAATATTTGAAAAAATAATAATACCATTCCCATACAAACTCTTTTAGAATAATAGAGAAAAAGGAAGTATACTTTAACTTATTTTATAACACTCAAATTATCATCATACCAAATGAAGTTATTCCAAGGAATGAAAAAGGTGTACATAGATGCAGATATCTCTAAGAAAATGTAAATAAGAAAATAAGTTAAGATTTAATATTTGAAAATCCATCAATACAATCCATAATAATTACAGAATAAAAAATAATAAAGTCATATGACCATCTCAGTACATTCAGAAGTAGTACCTAAAAAATACTAACACCATTTTTTCATAAACTAAGTTTAAAAAATAAACTTCTAAACACAGCAAGAATAGAAGGAAACTTCTTCAAACAGGTAAAATTCTTGTAGTTAGCAATACACATATTGGTGAAATACAAAGTAATTTCCTTCTGAGATCAAAAACAAGAGAAGAATATCTGCTCCCTTATGGTCAAAATTAGATTAAAAAACAAACAAACAAACAAAACCAGGGTGGTTGAGGAACTAAGATGGTAGAGTAGTAGGAGGACCTTAGGTTTGCATTGTCCCTCGAAAACAGCTAGATACATATCAAATTATTCTGAATACACACAAAATTGATCTGAGAACTGACAGGAAACAAATAACTGCACAACTAGAGAGCAGGAAGAGGAAGGAAGGTGAGAAGTGCAGAGATGTGGTTTGGGGGAGAAACTGTATCCTGGGTGTGGCAGAAGGGAGGGAACCCTGGTCACAGAAAGAGGACAGAGAAAAGAAAAAAAAAGGGGGTGGGAGGAGAGGAGCACATGGGGTGGGGTGGGGTGTGGAAGAACACACAGGGGATTGCACAAAGAAAACACTTTCCCAAGGCCATTGACTGGGAAAATGAGAGCGGCTGACTTTTGTGAAATTTTACAACCAGTAGGGCTCAAAGACAGGAGTTTTAGAGGTCTACTGCATGGCTCCAGCAGACCCCTGGGTGCACTGTACTGTTTCTGTGGAGGAGGAGGACAGATAGGCCAGGAGCAGATGGAGTGATCTGAGGACACACTGGGAGAAATGGTTTCCCCATCTTGGAATGCATCTGGAGAGGTGGCATTACCTCACTGGGGACAAAAGAGTCAGAGGGCACAATTTCCCTCCCCCACTCCAAGCACAGGCACAGAGATACCTGCTGAGGGCCAGGGGACCTGGACACTGGCTTTTTGCTCTGCTTTACTCCAACTCCACATCCCTGCACTTTGGTGTGCCCTTCTGGGACAAACCCACATCAGTCCCAGCACTATAAAACCCTCCGCAGAGGACCAGTGTGGGTTCCCACCACTCAAAGTCCCTAAAACTTCGAGTTTTAAAACTCAGCCATAGGCCTAAGGTGCACTATGTCAGGTGGGCAGATGACCTAGACACATAGCATGAGGATAGCAATCTGAGGGAGGCCTGGGACACACAATGGAAGACTTTTTGCTCTTATGGGAGGGCTTTCTGGATAGTGGCAGGCCCAAACTTCCCTCTCCAGGGACTAAGGATCCATTTTCCTTCTCCACTCAGCATAAACTCATTTCAGTAAGTAGCACAGTGCCAACAGTGGTGGCCTAAACTGCTGACACCAAGCCCTGCCCTCCTGCGCTCTGCCTGTGCTGCTTTTCTCTGGCAAGTGTGTCTGAGGAACAGTACATTGGGACCCTCCCCCAAAAGACCAGCACAAACCCATGCACACGCCATGTCTACTGACCAGAGAGCTCTGCAAAGCTTCAGCTCTAGTGGAAATAGCATCAGGTCTCTTTTAACAAGCAGACCAGAGCACACCTACTTAAAACTCATCACACTATAACCAAGATTCCAAACACTTTCCACTGCAGACAAGGAGAAACTGCAAAAGACTGACTTAAGGGAAAGAATAGCCAAAATACAGCACCAGAGTGCACACAGCGTACACCAGAGACACTTCCTGAAGCACCAGGCCCTGGAAAATATATGACACATTGGACTAGATAGACTCAACAGATACATTCAGAACATTCTATCCTAAAGCAGCAGATTATTCATTCTTTTCAAGGGCACGTGGGACATTCTCCAGAATAGATCACATACTAGGTCACAAATCAGGCCTCCTCAAGTACAAAAAGATTGAGATCATGCCATGTATATTTTCAGACCACAATGCTACAAAAGTTGAATTCAACCACAAGAAAAATTTGGAAAGACCACAGATAGGTTGAGGTTAAAGAACATCCTACTAAACAATGAATGGTAGGTGACATAACACTGTATTAGTAGATAATTTCAAAGTCAAATCCAAAGAATAGAGCATTAAAAATCTACCGCTATCAAGTTTGCAGGATTCAGTGTCAATATTCAAAAATTCATTTACTTTTCGTACACGAACAATTAACAAATTAAAATTAAAAATTTAAGGGGCATCTGGGTGGCTCAGTGGGTTAAAGCCTCTGCCTTCGGCTCAGGTCATGATCCCAGAGTCCTGGGATTGAGCCCCGCATCGGGCTCTCTGCTCAGCAGGGAGCCTGCTTCCCCATTCTCCCTCTCTGCCTGCCTCTCTGCCTACTTGTGATCTCTGTCTATCAAATAAATAAATAAAATCTTTAAAAATAAATAAATAAATGAAAATTTAAAATAATACTTGAAAGACTGTCAACATCGTGAATACTTAGGGATACATTTAATACAATATGTGTGACATCCTTACAGTGAAAACAACAAAATACTGGTGAGAGAGATTATAGAAATCTTGAATAATTAGTTATGCCATTTTCTTAGGTTGGGCAGTAGACAGTTATCAAACAAGAAAAAATAGAAAATAAGATATTATGAAAGCAGAAATAATTCAAGGTCATTTAATACCAGAAGGTTTTCTTAAAATTGTAGCAATTTTACGCCAACATTATATAAAAAAGTAGAAAAAATGGAAACTTTGACTCTGTTAGGCTCATCTCAGGAAGAGAAGAATGGCTTATTATTTAAATTACAATTACAATGAAATTCACACATAAAGGGATTAGTAAGAAAAATGATAATTTTAACAAACATAAATATATTTGACAAAATGCAGTATCGGTTCATTAAACACCCTTATTTCAGTAAGGTTGGAATAAAAAAGGCACTTTTTAGTGTGATATCATCCTAAATATAACATGATCGTATTTATTCCCACCAACATGAGTAAATAGTAAAGAATGAGTATATTATCACTTCTTTTTAACTTCCTATTGAGGGACCTATACAGTAAAAAAATTTTTGGAAAATCAAAAACATTGTCTAGGAGAATATTAAAAAATTATTTGCAAAAAGACTGATAGTATACATTTTTATTCTAAACAAAATTATTATAAATAGAAAATTTTGAAATGTGCCTGAATATATGGATGTACAGAGAAATGTCAATTGCAAATCTATACCTCTGAAATAAACTAATAAAAGTACATTTAAAATAACACCAAAGAATATAAATTATTTCAAAATATATATAAAAAGAGATTTCCAATGATTCTATGTAAAGAATTATTTAACCTTTGGGAAAAATTAATAAAATTAATGAGGAAAAAGTCCTCATTTATGAATAAGAAACTAAACATTGCAAGTTTTTATAACACTTGATATAATATTTCAAACATTTATGTGAAAGAGGAATAAGATAAGAATAACTGAGATACATCTGAGTAGTAAGGGATAAGGAATTGCATCATAGGATATCTAGTTTGTGAAACTACAGTAATTAGTATAGCTTGTTATTAGAATAGAATATAATCATATCATAATTGAATAATTCTACTTACCAAGGAGAAAGGGGGGCCAGACAGAGACAATTTTTATATCTCTTTGAAATGTGATGAATTAACGTGTAAGATCTGTGAGAAAAATGAGAATTTATTTTTTTGAAAATGGAAAATTTAAAAAAATTAAATAAAGCAGAAAAATTATTTTTGATATGAAATAAGTTAAGTTGGATTCCTTTTTCATGCTATTATCAAAGTAAAATCATATGAAATAAGAAGTAGAATATCAAAAGTATTATTTAAAAATTTGATATAAAGTCAATTCATTCTATTTCTGAGCTTGGGATAGTGAAGTATGTCTTAAATAAGGCAAAAATTGCCATTTATGATGCAAAAGACTGACAAATGGGATTGCATTAAAACGAAAAAGTCTCTAAATCAAAAGCCACTTTATAGAAATTGAAAATATAAGTTACAAACTAGAGGAGAATATTTGCAATACATACGTCCAATAAAGAAATATAAAGAACTCCTACAAATCAGTATGAAAATGACAAATAACCTAATATAAAAAATTTAAAAAAAACATGAGAAAGTACTTTACAGAATAGGTAATATATATAGTTAGTAAAGATATGAAGGGTGTATTCAATCATATTTATGATCAGATAAATGTAAATCGAAAACAGAATGAGATTCAATGGTACATATTTTCAAATAGAAAAAATCAAGTATGTCAATACCATATATTGAAAGAGCATGATTCATCACAATCTCTTATAAATTGTTGCTGGAATTTTGCTGATATTTTATATGGCCATTTGATATTTTTTAAAATATAATTTGAGATAATCCTGTGAATTTTAACATTTACCACCCCCCTTTATTGTCTATGAATTTCACTTCTAGTACATATGAAAAAAAAACAGTACATATATATTTGAGGATACAAGGATGTTAATAGTAGCACTGTTTAGAAGAGCAAAAATATGCCCATTAGTGGGTGAATGGATAAATAAAGTCTGGGATATTCAAACAATGGAATGTTATGCAGTGTTCACAGTAAATGATCTCCAGCTAATCCTGATAATATAGATGAATCCTATTAATACAGCATTTGGTTTAAAAACCCCCAAGGACTGCACAAAGTACAATACTATTTTCATAAAGTCAATATATCTTAGACTATATGCTTAATAGAAATTCCTTGTATGTGACCAAACCAAATATTTAAAAAAGAAAATGATAACGATAAGATATAAGGAATGGTCATCTTGGATGGTAGGAGATAGGAGAATTGAGTAAGATTGTATCACATGGGAGGAAATTAGTTGTTGTTATTATTTTATTTTTCATGTTGGATGAGCATTTCATAGATGTTTCTTTCTTTTTTTTTTATTTTTTATAAACATATAATATATTTTTATCCCTAGGGGTACAGGTCTGTGAATCGCCAGGTTTACACACTTCGAAACACAAGCATACACACTCATACGCACACACTCATACATGCAAATCAACCAGGCATTGACCAATGATAAAATAATGTCATGAATTAGATAAAGAATAATTCAGTTCTAGGCAGCTGAAACATAGAGATTAAAAACCAACACACACACAGAAAGTTCTTCAGGATAACTTTGAAGCCTTTCTTTATATAGGCATAGCTGTCTTATGCAGCCTCATTTTTTTCCAGTTAGTGGGTAATATTATACAGCACCAAGCCACTTCCATCCTTCAGCTGTATAGAGCTCTGTTTCCATGTCATGTCTTCAGCACCTTTACATGTTATTTTCTTTTCCTAAACTGACCCATTTTATTTATTCTTCATAGTACAGTTCAGCTATTGTTTTAAGATTTTATTTATTTATTTATTTGAGAGCGCAAAAGCAAGAGAGATCACAGAGAGAAAGGGAGAAGCAGACTCACTGCTGAGCGATGAGTTCAATGTGGAGCTCGATCCCAGGACCCTGAGATCATGACCTGAGCCAAACACAGATGCTTGACTGACTGAGCCACCCAGGTGGACCTCCTTTTTTAAAGTCTTTATTTATTTATTTATTTGTTTATTTATTTATTTATTTATTTGAAAGAGCAAGAGTGAGAGAGATCACAGACAAAGAGGGAGAAGCAGACCAGCTCCTGTTTTTTGTTTTTTGTTTTTAAAGAAGCTTCTCTGACTCTTCCAGTGCTCACAAATGATATCCAAATCTGTGTTTCCATAACATACTTAGCCATTTATATGTGGAGAGTGGACTTTTCCTTAACTAGACCTGAGCAATTTAAAATATAGAAGTGAATTCGGTTTGTCCACATGTTCTCAGATTTAGGTGCTATACTTGGAATGTAAGCAGACACTCAATAAATATCTAATTAAATCAAGAGTAAATATCATAAGTGGACCTACTAGTTGAAATGTGTTGGACTGTATCTCTAACTACTGCTTGTTATAAGACTGCCATCTCTGACCATCTCTACACCGCTTAGCAATTTGGTAGAATAGAGAACTGCAGGAATTATATAGCTCTAGCTTTAGAGCTACACAACTACCCTTAGAGACAGAAAAGTTTAAGATTGATATATCATTTCTCCCCATGTTTTCCCCTCGTGGTTTTAATATCTGTTGGTGATCTTTGTTTAAACAACTTATTACATTGGGTTCTCTCATTTTATTATTCCTTATATATTGGTTAATTGGAACTCTTCAATAAAGAACTTTCCTTTCCCTCCCCTCCTTCTTATTTTATTGAATATAAATGTAGATTGATGGATTGATTTTTTAAAAAAATTTTAATTATTTATTTGAGACCAAGAGAGTGAGCAATAGACAGAACATGAGAGGGAGGAGGGTCAGAGGGAGAAGCAGACTCCCTGCTAAGCAGAGAGCTTGATGCGGGCTGGATCCTGGGATTCTGGGATCAAGACCTGAGCCGAAGGGTATAAAGTTAAGATAACATTTATCTATATTTAAGTTCAGCATTTCCTTTTAAGGGACATATTTTGGTCTTTTTTAATCATTATATGTTCACTTGTCTATAATGAAATTATTATGTAGTGTGTTATTAATACATTTTAAGTAAACCAAATGTTTTTTTGAGAACTGAATTATCATTATTCTTGAATATTTTGACATTTTTCTTAAATCTCTCTGTTTATTTTTCTATGATTATCTACTTGATATTTACTTTTTCCTTATTGGTCTGCATAATGTATTTCAGTTTTTCTTTTCTTCTGTTTTATTGATTGATTAACTAATTGGCTGACTTTCTTCTCTAATTCTATGAAATTCCAATATACATTTGAATTTGAAATGTAAAAATAATGTCTTTCAAGAAATGTAAGTTCCATCCTCATATTTATTATAACCTTCCTTAATAACATGTTTCTGTGTATATACACATATGTAATATACATATTATATATGTTCATATATATGCACATTTTTATGTATATATTTATATACAATACAAATATATATGTCTTACTTTATGCTTAGCTCTATTTTGAGCTAAATATTTTACTTTTGAAGGTATTTATGCATTTAAGTATGTGGCTATGTTTTTCTTTTGAATCCTATTATTAAAAGTAAAATGTTATTGATTATAAGAGATACAAACTACAAACATTATGAACATTTTCAAAATGTTATTTGTTTTTTGTTTTGCAACTAACATATATCTGAAGTATCATATTCTTAATTCATTGTTGACAGTGAAATACCAATATTCTCTCTCAAAGCCTCAAATTGCCTATTGAAAAAAATAAAGATTTTCTTTATTTTCTGAATGATAGAATTGTGTAAAATGGATGACTTTCACATTCATGTCAAAATTCACCCCATATATTCCTTCTGTTACTTTAGTCTTAAAGATCTGTATTGACTTGGTAAAGTAGCATGTTACAAGACAGAAATATTTTTAAAAATATCATGGCATTGTGGGGTGCCTGGGTGGTTCAGTGGGTTAGGCCTCTGCCGATGGCTTGGGTCATGGTCTCAGGGTCCTGGGATCGAGTCCCACATTAAGCTCTCTGCTCAGCGGGGAGCCTGTTTCCCGCTGCCTCTCTTCCTGTCTCTCTGTCAGATAAATAAAATCTTTAAGAAAAAAAAATATCATGGCATTGTTCAGGAAGTAAAAATGCACTGATATGTTATTAGACATATGGTTTGGGCTGTAATATTTACTTAATCTTACAGTTACTTTACTTTGTTATTGTCTCCTACCTTTCCCAAGAGAAGATTCTTTTCTATGTGAAAACCCCACTGCTTGGCAGGTTAACAGAAATAAGGCCTTTTTATCACAATATCATCTGAAATATTTACTTAAATCATCAAAAGCTATTTTAAAGCAAATCTAAATTGGTAAATGTAACTCCCTCTCCAAAATAGGTACACATAAGTGAAAGAAAAAAACAGGTCAAATATTGCCAGTTCATATCATATTTAAATCAAGGACTGTTGACTAGAACTCTAATGAATATACTTTTTTTTTTTTAAATACATGTGATGGTCTTTTCATGTATCAGCTTGACTAAGCTGCAGTCCCCACTGATTCAATCAAACCCTAATCTATGCATTGCTCTGAATATACTTTGTAGATAAATTAAAATACATGTCAGTTGATTTTAAGGAAGGAACATGAACCTGAATAATACGAACGACTCTGATTCAGTAAGTTGAAAACTTTAAAAAAAGAGCTGAGAATTTCCTGAATAAGCAAAAATGTTGCTAACATACAGCAGCTTCAGGCCATTACCAAGAGATCCAGCCTGATCCTCTTGTTGGTCCACCCTATGGATTTTGGATAACTCCATAATCATGTAAGTCATCTTATTGTAATAAGTCTCTTAAAATGTATCTCCTACTGGTTCCTTAAAGCAGTTACATTGGACTCTGAGTAATAGAGATTTTAGATGGAAAGTGACTCTAGGGGTGCCTGGATGGCTCAGTGGGTTAAGCCTCTGCCTTTGGCTCAGGTCATGATCCCAGGATCCTGGGATCAAGCCCCACATCAGGCTCTCTGCTCAGCGGGGAGCATGCTTCCCCCACCTCTCTGCATGCCTCTCAGCCTACTTGTGCTCTCTGTCAAGTAAATAAATAAAATCTTAAAAAAAAAAAAGGAAGTGACTCTATATTTATTTTTCATTTTTATTAGTAGCTTTTTTGAATTGTCCATGTAACCACTCAATTTCACTGTATTTTGTATTTTGAAATCATCATGCATACCTATATTAAACTTTTAATTTTGAATAGATGATAAAGTGTCATTCCTCTCCTTGTTTATGCTTCACAATGAGGATTAATATTTTCTCATCAAAGTAGTAAATTTTATCTAGTTTGGCAAGAATAAATTCAAATATAATTGATAGACAATGTACTTGAAGTAATATCATTAGAACATTTTGAACAAGAGACATTCAGAAGTAATGGACTTGATTTATAAAATCTAATTGTATGATGGAACAACTAGATTGCATTTGCTTATTGAAGGCATGGACAGTTTATTCCTTTATTCATTCAGTTAATAGCATTAAGGGCCCTATTATATTCTTGGCACCTGGAAAAAGGCAAAAAGGAACTGAAGTAGTGCAGAGAAAACAATGTAAAAAGGTAACCTCAAGTTATATGAGATAAATTCTAAGAAACTTATAAAGTGATATTTTTATAGAAAAGCAAAATGCTGTGCATGAGGGAAAAAAAAAATTAAAACTTCTGGTTGTGTTGCCAAAACTCACAGACCCTAGATCTGTTCCTATAGAATCTGGGATCCCTGGTTACTTATTTAATTGTTGATGTTTGAAATGGACTCTTGATGGAAAAATTAAAATCTTTGCCATGTTTTGAAGTGCAACCACAGATCAAAAGGAGAATTGTCAGTTAAGTGCATTATATATATTTGTCCTTTAAGAAAGTGATAAGGAGTATTTCAAAGAGAACAGAAAGAGGAGAGCAATAGAGTTTAGACAATACAGTGTATCCCTGATCTCTGTCTTTGTCTCCTACTTTGGAACTCTGAACTCCAGGATGGATAAAAAGAGCCCCATAGTGGTACCACACCAACCAGAGAGAACAGTAAAGTGGTGTTGTGGTTGGTTAGGAGGGGGAAAAAAAAGCCTTAAGAAGGTCACCTGCCATTCAAACCCTGACCCTCTAGCTTTCTTACCTACTAGAAGACATGGTGAACATCCATTAACTTTGCAAATGTCTGAATGGGGAACAAATGGTACTCGAACTTGAGAATCAGTATTCCTAATAGTTACTCATTACGAAAAATATAAAGAGGTCTCATGGGGGGAAAAAACAACAACAACAACAAAAAAAAACACAAAAAACGAACAATAACATACATTGAAGTCTGATAGAGAAATTCACTTTGGAAATGGTGGTTTCAGAAAGGACTAAACTACATGCAAAATTTCCTAAGAATTATATTTGGTATCTATTTTAGTAATATGGAATCAAATATGATGGCCACAATAATACTCAAGGAATAATTGTTGACTGGGAGTGGAAAATAATGATCAGAAAAGTGACAGACTGAGAAGAAGAATGTTTTTCCTTCTTGGTCCAGATATATTGTAGAAAATAGGAGAATGGGGATTCCACTTTTAGATACTACCAAATTTTAATGATATCACCTTTGAAAAGAAAACATGTTCTAATTAGATTAATGAATTAAAAGAAATGCCCATGGGAAAATATTGAATTCTATTTGAACTTTCTCAAATCAGTAGAAGTTAACAAATACCATACATTGGAATATAAAAGACAAGGATCAGTGAGGCAACCAGAAATTATAGTTCCTGAGATAGATGGAGACACAAGTAAAAAATTTCACTGATCATATTCTCACTTCAGGTTTTGATGGATGAGAGAATCAGAAATTAAGGATTTAGTCAAAACAGCTCCAAATTAAATTTATCAAATCCATGAATTGCTGTTTGAAATTGAAAAGATGATGAGTCATTGAAAAATCCACCCATCTAAGAAGATTCTTGGAGGAATCATTGATTTAGATACTAGGCATGTAGTAATAGCTTGGGAATAAGAGGGGGGGAAATGAAGATAAGAAGCCTATTCTCCTGAAGCCAGATCTCTCCAGAATTCATTTACCTTACCATCCTGGTGGGGCCAGGGAGTCCTCTGAGGAAATACACCGAGGAGACCTGACCCAGAGAGGCCCTGTGTATCTTCCCAACAAAGGGCTGAAAGGGACCTGGCTCCACCAACCTTCCTTAATTCACATCAGGAGTGTTGAAAAGAGAGACTGATGGTGGGGTTAGGCAGGAGGTGTTATTCACATAGGCTAGGAGGTGTTAAAGGCTGAGGATAGGTGCGAGTGAGCCTTGGCAGACAGGTACTCTGGAATTGGCCTATATCTGGGGCTTGTAGACATACAATGTGCCACAAGTGGGGATTCCAGGGACACACTAAGCTGCCAAGATCTAACCCGTGGCTTCAAAATAGAGTTGCCAACTTCCCTGAAGGAAGAGTTTGTGGGGTGTCAAATGCCATTCGTGGCCTGACCAAGGCTACAGAAGATGAAAGAGGCCTGGAAATCATGATTGTCAGACAGAATCCAAGTCCCATAAAGATAGGAGGTCCAAATGGGGTCTGATAGTAACAGCCTTTCCAGCTTACTTGTTGATGACCAAGTGTGGAAATTGTTGGCTCTAGGAAATGAACCCAATTTGGTGCTGCATTTGTCTGTCTCTGAGAAAGAATCATATCCCCCTACCCTATATTTATCTAGACAAAGGAGAAGATAGGTCTGTTTGCAATATAACAGCAGCAGGGTTGCTAAGTTTGGTGCATATCACCTACACAAACACACACAGAGTTCCAGATTTGGGGCACTCTCTTCTAAGAGCAAACTCAGCCATCATCCCTCCCTTTGGTTTTTTTTTGTTTTTGTTTTTGTTTTGTTTTGTTTTGTTTTTAATTTTTATTTATTTATTTGACAGACAGAGATCACAAGTAGGCAGAGAGGCTGGCAGAGAGAGAAGGAGGGGAAGCAGGCTCCCTGCTGAGCAGAGAGCCTGATGCGCGGCTCGATCTCAGGACCCTGGGATCATGACCTGAGCTGAAGGCAGAGGCTTTAACCCACTGAACCACCCAGGCGCCCCCATCCCTCCCTTTGGATCTCCTTTTCCTTTAGTAATTCAGAGAGGAAGAAAAGTCAAAAACAAGGTTGCCACAGCTAATGCTGCTCTACACAATGTCACCTTGTAGATGGTGTCCACTGGCAAAATTCCTCTTACCATCTCTAATGCATTTTGTGTGTTGGGGGGTGGTGCATGCACACAAGTGTGTATTTATTTATTTTCTCCAATGCTGTGCTTTAATCTCTCCTTCAGAAGTTTGGATTTCTATGAACTCTTTCTTATCTATGGGTTTCTGCCCAAGTTAGCATTCCCAGGTCTTCCTTGATCATGGCTGAGATGGGATCAGGAAGCTTTGGCCGCCCAAGGTCTATCTGCCTATTACCAGATGCACAGGTGTGTAAGACTCCTCCTTGGTATATGGTTGCTTGGTATATGGTGCTGGGTCCCACAACTCCCAAAAAAGAACTTTTGTCCATGGTTAAGTGCCTAATTAGTTAATAAAGGCTGATGAAAAAAAGGGTTATCTTACAATGCAATCACACTGATTTCTCTCTTCTCCATATCATATTATTTTTCTTTATCTCAGATTCTCTGGAAGGAAATATTAGCTAAGCTACAAGGAAATGTCTCTTCTCAAAATGCAATATAATTTATTGAAAACAATTTCTCTCTCCTTTCATTGTTCTGAGTAGCTTAAACACTAGATCCATTGCTATATAACTCCCAGCACTTTTTATAAAAATTTAAACAATCACTTATTTATTCTTCCTACAATCTTTGCCTTTAGGGAAATGTTACCTGCTATGACTGGATTTGCGAGTTTTTCAGTTCCATTCTCCTAAGGGCAATTTAAAAACTACCTACTTATAAATGTAGAGTATATGTAGCCTGCCTCATAATAATCAAGTACACAGGTTAAGCAAGTTATTCCAAACTCACCATTATTTGCATTTCTTCTGACTCCATGAGGTAGCAAAATTTCAGAGATCCACATATGTCATGATTTGGAAATAGTGATGGTAGTGAGGGAAAAAGTAAACTGAATGGAATACATTTATGCTGAACCTCCAATTTTCTCATGAGTGATATGTATCTATTCCACCTGATTTTATGCAAATACAAGAAACTGACTCAATAATCACAGTTAAAATTGCATCCAATGTGCTATGTATCTTGCTGAGCTATTCCAATAATATTGCACTTGCAGTTTTCCAAAACGTATTTTATCCAGTCAGACTTAAAATATTGCTCTAGTCTGCCTTTATTTCTCTGAAGTGACACCTTGAAAGTGATGCCTTGTGTGTTATAGAAGATGGACTAAAAGCAGATTCAATAAACTGTCTCTCTAATTTATACCACACACAACATCATCTGGGGACAGTGTGCAATAAGGCAAAAAGGGAAGAAATAAATAGTGCTTCTGGCATTTCAGAGATCGTGCAAGGTTTTGAAGCCATAGGGACTGTATTTTGTTTGCTGTTTGTACCTCAGTCCCAAGAACTTGTCAAATTTTAAGTCTCCCCCATCCCATACAATGTGTACAACATCACAAACTCATCTAGGAAATACCTGCTATCAAATTTTGGTTTGTTTTCTTTCCAGTGTTTCAGAAGTGGGGTATTCTTAAATACTCAATGAATTTAGAAAACAACATACAATCTTCTAACGTAAGTGCTGTCCTTATGAAACCTCTTGAGTTTGTTTATTTTTTCCCCAAGAAAAAAAGCACCCCTTTGTCAATCCTCCCTCCCCTTCAAGGATAGGTACATGATTCTAAATCAAAAGAAAATAATGGATGGTGAGGCCGTGATAAGCCAACGTATATGACAATACATTGTCATAAATAGACAAAGATGTGTTTTTTAAAAATGCATGTGTAAAACACACTGGATAGCAATTATAGATATTTTGTTAATCAATTAAGATGAAAAATAAGGTCAGGCCAATATGTTACTCAAGTTCTTAATGCTCACAATACCTTATAATGCATTGTCTCTGTTAGATAGTGATTGCTTACGTTATCAAAGCAAAACTATTTTGATCTGGAAAACATGTTTATGTCAATTCGACAGTATTTAGAGAGATAACACAATACTATTCTGATATATTACACATCTAAGTAGAACTTAAGGAGGTAATAAAACTAAGTGGTTTAGTATTTCAATCATTTGAAAACCTGAAAGTGATTAATTACACCAAAGTGCACAAAAAATAATAAATAAAATTGAGTAATAAACTGATTCCAAAAATATAAAAATGTTATTGATCATATGTGTTCTTTATCAAAATCAGAAGTCATATCTTAAGGTGCACATAACCTCACCAAATACTTTTGATATTTTACCGTAGTCTTGTTTTTCTAGCCAGGTTAAGAAAACGGCCCATACAAAAGGAGTATATTTCTTGATATTTCCAATTGATTGAGGATTTACATTGGATCATAAATTTGACCTTTCTTTTTTGGATGAGAAATGCTTTATGATTCTCATATTCACCTTTTGACACCTAAGCTGTAGCTGTAAAATGGAATAGAACTATTGCCCTCAGGTAAATGTCATAGTCTGTGACCAAATTATCAGGAAGTTATAAAGATGCTGAAGGGGAACATTGCAAAAAGTTAAGGGATACATTTATTTATAGAACCAGCTTAACTAATAGTTTAATATAATATATTTTGTAATGGATATGACACTGAAGATAAACATACTCCTTGCATATCTTATGTATTGTAAATTTATAAATATCTTAAATATTGATCACCATCCTTAGAAAGGGAAAACAGTTATTCTATAAATGTTGCCCACATTAAATTCATTTAGAAATTGTTTTGCAAAATGTTAATTTTAATTAATATTTATTCATTTTTTGAGATTAGCAAGTATTTGAATTTTTTATGGTTAGAAAGTAAAGTACTCATTAATTTAAGAGATATTAATCTAACTACTAACCTAGTTTATTGTGAAATACGTATGTTTAGAAAGAAGGTTGATTTCTAAAATTATCAAAAGTTATTTTTTAGGACTTTGTTTTCTACAGTAGTTTTAGGTTCATAGCAAAATTGAAGGGAAGGGGGGAGGAGTCAAGATGGTGGAGAAGTGGCAGGCTGAGACTACTTCAGGTAGCGGGAGATCAGCTAGATAGCTTATCTAAAGATTGCAAACACCTACAAATCCAACGGGAGATTGAAGAGAAGAAGAACAGCAATTCTAGAAACAGAAAATCAACCACTTTCTGAAAGGTAGGACTGGAGGAGCAGTGAATCCAAAGCGATGGGAAGATAGACCGCGGGGGGAGGGGCCGGCTCCCGGCAAGCAGCGGAGCAATGGAGCACAAAATCAGGACTTTTAAAAGTCTGCTTCGCTGAGGGACATCACTCCAGAGGCTTAACCGGGGTGAAGCCCACGCGGGGTCAGCGTGGCCTCAGGTCCCGCAGGGTCACAGAAGGATCGGGGGTGTCTGAGTGTCGCAGAGCTTACAGGTATTAGAACGGGGAAGCCAGCAACAGAGACAGAGCTGAGGAGTGAGCTCTCAGCTTGGGGTTACCTTGAACCGGTCACAGGCTCAGACAGCTCGGAGCGCAGCTGGAGGCCAGGGTGACGGGAGTAATTGGGCGCTGTTCTCTGAGGGCGCACTGAGGAGTGGGGCCCTGGGCTCTCGGCTCCTCTGGGCCAGAGACTGGGAGGCCGCCATTTTCATTCCCATCATCCAGAACTCTACAGAAAGCGCTCAGGGAACAAAAGCTCCCGAAAGCAAACCCGAGTGGATTACTCAGCCCGGCCCCTTGTAAGGGCGGTGCAACTCCGCCCTGGACAAAGACACTTGAGAATCACTACAACAGGCCCCTCCCCCAGAAGATCAACAAGAAACCCAGCCAGGACCAAGTTCACCTACCAAGGAGTGCAGTTTCAATACCAAGGAGAGCAGCAGAATTCTAGAGGAGGAGAAAACAAAGCACAGAACTCATGGCTTTCTCCCCATGATTCTTTAGCCTTGCAGTTAGTTTAATTTTTTTTTCTTTTTCAATTTTTTTTTCTCTTCTTCTGCTAAATTTTTTTAACTTTTACACTTTTGTTTTTTAACGTTTTTTAACTAGTTTATCTAATATATATACATATTTTTTCCTTTTTATATTTTTTCTTTATTGGTTTTCTTTTTTTAATTCTTTCTTTTCTTTTTTTTTTTTTTCTCTTTCTGAACCTCTTTTTATGCCCTTTCTCCCCCCTCACGATTTGGGATCTCTTCTGATTTGGCTAAAGCATATTTTCCTGGGGTTGTTGCCACCCTTTTAGTATTTTACTTGCTCCGCCATATACTCTTATCTGGACAAAATGACAAGGCGGAAAAATTCACCAAAAAAAAGAACAAGAGGCAGTACCAAAGGCTAGGGACCTAATCAATACAGACATTGGTAATATGTCAGATCTAGAGTTCAGAATGACGAATCTCAAGGTTCTAGCCATGCTCAAAAAAGGCATGGAAGATATTAGAGAAACCCTCTCTGGAGATATAAAAGCCCTTTCTGGAGAAATAAAAGAACTAAAATCTAACCAAGTTGAAATCAAAAAAGCTATTAATGAGGTGCAATCAAAAATGGAGGCTCTCACTGCTAGGATAAATGAGGCAGAAGAAAGAATTAGCAATATAGAAGACCAAATGACAGAGAATAAAGAAGCTGAGCAAAAGAGGGTCAAACAGCTACTGGAACATGAGGGCAGAATTCCAGAGACAAGTGACACCTTAAGACAAAACAACATTAGAATAATTGGGATTCCAGAAGAAGAAGAAAGAGAGAGGGGAGCAGAAGGTATATTGGAGAGAATTATTGGAGAGAATTTCCCCAATATGGCAAAGGGAACAAGCATCAAAATCCAGGAGGTTCAGAGAACACCCCTCAAAATCAATAAGAATAGGTCCACACCCCGTCACATAATAGTCAAATTTACAAGTCTTAGTGACAAAGAGAAAATCCTGAAAGCAGCCTGGGAAAAGAAATCTGTAACATACAATGGTAAAAATATTAGATTGGCAGCAGACTTATCCACAGAGACCTGGCAGGCCAGAAAGAGCTGGCATGATATATTCAGAGTACTAAACGAGAAAAACATGCAGCCAAGAATACTATATCCAGCTAGGCTATCATTGAAAATAGAAGGAGAGATTAAAAGCTTCCAGGACAAACAAAAACTAAAAGAATTTGCAAACATCAAAGCAGCTCTACAGGAAATATTGAAAGGGGTCCTCTAGGCAAAGAGAGACCCTAAAAGTAGTAGATCAGAAAGGAACAGAGACAATATATAATAACAGTCACCTTACAGGCAATACAATGGCACTAAATTCATATCTCTCAATACTTACCCTGAATGTTAATGGGCTAAATGCCCCAATCAAAAGACACAGGGTATCAGAATGGATAAAAAAACAAAACCCATCTATATGTTGCCTACAAGAAACTCATCTTAAACCCGAAGACACCTCCAGATTTAAAGTGAGGGGGTGGAAAAGAATTTACCATGCTAATGGACATCAGAAAAAAGCAGGAGTGGCAATCCTTATATCAGATCAATTAGATTTTAAGCCAAAGACTATAATAAGAGATGAGGAAGGACACTATATCATACTCAAAGGATCTGTTCAACAAGAAGATCTAACAATTTTAAATATCTATGCCACTAACGTGGGAGCAGCCAACTATATAAACCAATTAATAACAAAATCAAAGAAACACATCGACAATAATACAATAATAGCAGGGGACTTTAACACTCCCCTCACTGAAATGGACAGATCATCCAAGCAAAAGATCAACAAGGAAATAAAGGCCTTAAATGACACACTGGACCAGATGGACATCACAGATATATTCAGAACATTTCACCCCAAAGCAACAGAATACACATTCTTCTCTAGTGCACATGGAACATTCTCCAGAATAGATCATATCCTCGGTCCTAAGTCAGGTCTCAACCGGTATCAAAAGATTGGGATCATTCCCTGCATATTTTCAGACCACAATGCTCTGAAGCTAGAACTCAATCACAAGAGGAAATTTGGAAAGAACCCAAATACATGGAGACTAAACAGCATCCTTCTACAGAATGAATGGGTCAACCAGGAAATTAAAGAAGAATTGAAAAAATTCATGGAAACAAATAATGAAAACACAATGGTTCAAAATCTGTGGGACACATCAAAGGCAGTCCTGAGAGGAAAATATATAGCAGTACAAGCCTTTCTCAAGAAACAGGAAAGGTCTCAGGTAAACAACCTAAACCTACACCTAAAGGAGCTGGAGAAAGAACAAGAAAGAAACCCTAAACCCAGCAAGAGAAGAGAAATCATAAAGATCAGAGCAGAAATCAATGAAATAGAAACCAAAAACACAATAGAACAAATCAATAAAACTAGGAGCTGGTTCTTTGAAAGAATTAATAAGATTGATAAACCCCTGGCCAGACTTATCAAAAAGAAAAGAGAAAGGACCCAAATAAATAAAATCATGAATGAAAGAGGAGAGATCACAACGAACACCAAAGAAATACAGACAATTATAAGAACATACTATGAGTAACTCTACGCCAACAAATTTGACAATCTGGAAGAAATGGATGCATTCCTAGAGACATATAAACTACCACAACTGAACCAGGAAGAAATAGAAAGCCTGAACAGACCCATAACCAGTAAGGAGATTGAAACAGTCATCAAACATCTCCAAACATACAAAAGCCCAGGGCCAGACAGCTTCCCGGGGCATTCTACCAAACATTTAAAGAAGAACTAATTCCTATTCTTCTGAAACTGTTCCAAAAAATAGAAATGGAAGGAAAACTTCCAAACTCATTGTATGAGGCCAGCATCACCTTGATCCCAACACCAGACAAGGATCCCATCAAAAAAGAGAACTACAGACCAATAGCCTTGATGAACACAGATGCAAAAATTCTCACCAAAATACTAGCCAATAGGATTCAACAGTACATTAAAAGGATTATTCACCACGACCAAGTGGGATTTATTCCAGGGCTACAAGGTTGGTTCAACATCCACAAATCAATCAATGTGATACAACACATTAATAAAAGAAAGAACAAGAACCATATGATACTCTCCATAGATGCTGGAAAAGCATTTGACAAAGTACAGCATCCCTTCCTGATCAAAACTCTTCAAAGTGTAGGGATAGAGGACACATACCTCTATATTATCAAAGCCATCTATGAAAAACCCACCGCAAATATCATTCTCAATGGAGAAAAACTGAAAGCTTTTCCGCTAAGGTCGGGAACACAGCAGGGATGTCCGTTATCACCACTGCTATTCAACATAGTACTAGAAGTCCTAGCCTCAGTAATCAGACAACAAAAGGAAATTAAAGGCATCCAAATCGGCAAAGAAGAAGTCAAACTATCACTCTTTGCAGATGATATGATACTATATGTGGAAAACCCAAAAGACTCCACTCCAAAACTGCTAGAACTTGTACAGGAATTCAGTAAAGTGTCAGAATATAAAATCAATGCACAGAAATCAGTTGCATTTCTCTACACCAACAACAAGACAGAAGAAAGAGAAATGAAGGAGTCCATCCCATTTACAATTGCACCCAAAACTATAAGATACCTAGGAATAAACCTAACCAAACAGACTAAGAATCTATACACAGAAAACTATAGAGTACTCATGAAAGAAATTGAGGAAGACCCAAAGAAATGAAAAAATGTTCCATGCTCCTGGATTGGAAGAATAAATATTGTGAAAATGTCTATGCTACCTAAAGCAATCTACACATTTAATGCAATTACTATCAAAGTACCATCCATTTTTTTCAAGGAAATGGAACAAATAATCCTAAAATTTATATGGAACCAGAAAAGACCTCGAATAGCCAAAGCAATATTGAAAAAGAAAGCCAAAGTCGGTGGCATCACAATTCCAGACTTCAAGCTCTATTACAAAGCTGTCATCATCAAGACAGCATGGTACTGGCACAAAAACAGACACATAGATCAATGGAACAGAATAGAGAGCCCAGAAATAGACCCTCAACTCTATGGTCAACTAATCTTCGACAAAGCAGGAAAGAATGTCCAATGGAAAAAAGACAGCCTCTTCAACAAATGGTGTTGGGAAAATTGGACAGCCACATGCAGAAAAATGAAATTGGATCATTTCCTCACACCACACACGAAAATAGACTCAAAATGGATGAAGGACCTCAATGTGAGAAAGGAATCCATCAAAATCCTTGAGGAGAATACAGGCAGCAACCTCTTCGACCTCAGCCGCAGCAACATCTTCCTAGGAACATCGCCAAAGGCAAGGGAAGCAAGGGCAAAAATGAACTATTGGGATTTTATCAAGATCAAAAGCTTTTGCACAGCAAAGGAAACAGTTAACAAAACCAAAAGACAACTGACAGAATGGGAGAAGATATTTGCAAATGACATATCAGATAAAAGGCTAGTGTCGAAAACCTATAAAGAACTTAGCAAACTCAACACCCAAAGAACAAATAATCCAATCAAGAAATGGGCAGAGGACATGAACAGACATTTCTGCAAAGAAGACATCCAGATGGCCAACAGACACATGAAAAAGTGCTCCATATCACTCAGCATCAGGGAAATACAAATCAAAACCACAATGAGATATCACCTCACACCAGTCAGAATGGCTAAAATTAACAAGTCAGGAAATGACAGATGCTGGCGAGGATGCGGAGAAAGGGGAATACTCCTACACTGTTGGTGGGAATGCAAGATGGTGCAACCACTCTGGAAAACAGCATGGAGGTTCCTCAAAATGTTGAAAATAGAACTACCCTATGACCCAGCAATTGCACTGCTGGGTATTTACCCTAAAGATACAAACGTAGTGATCCGAAGGGGCACGTGCACCCGAATGTTTATAGCAGCAATGTCTACAATAGCCAAACTATGGAAAGAACCTAGATGTCCATCAACAGACGAATGGATAAAGAAGATGTGGTATATATACACAATGGAATACTATGCAGCCATCAAAAGAAATGAAATCTTGCCATTTGCGACGACGTGGATGGAACTAGAGGGTATCATGCTTAGCGACATAAGTCAATCGGACAAAGACAACTATCATATGATCTCCCTGATATGAGGGAGAGGAGATGCAACATGGGGGTTTAAGGGGGTAGGAGAAGAGTAAATGAAACAAGATGGGATTGGGAGGGAGTCAAACCATAAGTGACTCTCAATCTCACAAAACAAACTGAGGGTTGATGGGGGGAGGGGGGTGGGGGGGTTATGGACATTGGGGAGGGTATGTGCTATGGTGAGTGCTGTGAAGTGTGTAAACCTGGTGATTCACAGAGCTGTACCCCTGGGGATAAAAATATATTATATGTTAAAAAAAATTTTTTTAAAAATTAGGAAAACAATGCATACATAATGAGAGGTTCAACAAAGAAAAAAAAAGAAGGGAAGGTACAAAGATTTCCCATACCGCCCTGCACCCATACATATATAGCTCCCGCATTATCAGCAGCCACTCTCAGAGGAGTACATTTGTTATAATTGGTGTACCTACATTAACATACTATTATTACCCCACGTCCATAGTTTATCTTGAGGTTGGTTCACTTTGGTGCTATATAATCTATTGGTTTGGACAAATTTATAATGATATATATCCATCATTATAGTATCATATAGAGTATTTTCACTGCTCTAAAAATCCTTTATAAATTATTTAACATATTTTAAAGATTATTACTTACTAAATGTAGAATATTTTATATAAGAAAAAAATGAGCAAGGTCTTAATCAATGGACATCATAACATTACTTCATTTTGATATTATAATTTTCTTCCACTCTGATACAACTATGAACCAGTTTTCCCTGAGTTTGCTGGTATATCTGGAAGATAGGAATGTTCAAGTACAATAGTTGATTGCTACAGAGGTCAGGGTAAAAGCCAATAGAAAGTTTTTGGCTCTTCATAGTTAGTACTTCTTTGTGATTGGAGGATCTGTCTCTCACCATCTCTAACCGATAAAGCATAGTTGTTGCTGCTTCCCTCCACCCACTAAATCTTCCTCAACTTCATTTTTAGTGAACTCTAACTTAGAAATATATGCAGTAGGCCGTTCTGAGCAAAATGGTCTCAGTGTAACTAAACCAACTTAGAACAATCTGGAACAAATGCATTAAGATATGAAACTCACCATTTAATACTCCCTTTGCCCCCCCAGTTCCTACTTCTGGGCAAGCTCTCACTTCATAAGGCCAAGCTAATCTTTCTACCCAGAAGTTCTGAACTAATGTTCAAGATTCCTTTAAAGATGCAATGTGGAGCTATGAATCATCCACTAGCCGTTTGAATCAGAATCCAGGAACATGAAGAACTAAGGGTTGTTTGAGTAATCTATTTCTAGTTGAAATTGGTAGGGAGGACGGGGTAGAGTATAACAGTGGCAACTGCATTAGCTTTCTGGATGCAGCAATAGCAGTGATTATATCAGCAACTTTTATGTCGAAAGTACCTTATTGATGGCAGTAGAAATACAATTTGTGGTGTCTGTATCCAGTGCATACTCTGCTTTCACTGAAACGTTAAAGTCCCATTCTATGGACTTCATATAGACAATAAAAGCTATATATTATCTTTTCTTCTGTGATGATTTCTAATTTATTTTTAAATTCTTCTAAATCCTAAACTCCAACACTGCCCTTTTTGAAATTTTCATTAAAGTATAATGTGCATCCAAAAAAAAGTATAAGAGCTCAAATATTTTTCTTATCTGCAACCTGTACATAGATCAAGAAGAACAGAGGCCCACACAGTGCCCCCTTTAGTGTCTTCCACTGAAGGACAACTGCTATCCAGAATTCTTTTCCTTTTTTTTTTTTAATCTTTATATCAATGAAATCATACAGTATATGATCTTTAGTATCCGCCCTCTTGTGCTCAACATCATACTTATAAGTTATCCAAATTGTTGAGTGGCTATAGTTAATTTATTTTCTTTGTTGATTGGGTAAATATAAATTGCATAATTGGTTGGATAAATACATATTGCAATCATTTATCCATACTTCTTTTGATCATCATTGGGTACTTTCCAGTTTCTTGCTATTTTAAATTTAGGAACATTCTAGTGCATGTCTTTGGTGAAAAAATATACATATTCTATAGAGTATTTTCTTAAGAGTAGAAAGGTGAGGTCATAGGAAATACATACATTGAGCTATACTTATTAGTGCCGAATAAGCTTCACAATTGATTTGTAGTGTGTTCCATTTATGTAAGTTAGGAAAAATTGGTTAATTATGTTCTTCAAATGCTGTGTATCCTTATGATGCTTTGTCTGTTCTATTAGCTATTAAGAAAGGCATGTGGCTGATACCCATAGTCTTTTAGTTCTGTTTTTGCTTTTCATAGATTATATGCTTAAAGATATAGAATAGTGATTTCTTCACAGAGAATTGGTTATTTTACCATTATAACAGTCCTTCATTATCTCTAGGATACCCTCTTTTTAATGTATAGTGTTAGAAGCTTAACTAAATTCAACAGAACTGAGCTACCAAGTATTAGAGTATTAGAGTGTCCCATTAAGGCAACAAGCCAAAAAAAAAAAAAAAAAAAAGACAACAAGCCAATATGGAAGTAACCGTCAAGAATTTAATCACTCACTTTGATAGTATATATAAGAAAGAGACCAGAGAAAGCCCTGATTCCTTCTCCTCTCCACACTGAATGACAAAGGGAGAGGCCATCTCACTGCAGAGGAAGCCCTGAACAAAAGGCTTCTGCAGTTTTATGGACCTGTGGACTGGGGGAAGGAGGAAGGTCTAAGAGAAAAAAAAAAAAAAAGGTCCTGAGTAACTGAGTTGGAGTGAAGTATCTTCAAGACCACTCCCTCTCCAATAAAAAGATCTCAGCAGAGGCACCTGAGTTAGGCCTCAGCCAAAGGCCCCAAATGTTGAGGCCTCCAAAGGAAGACACTTGGCCTAGGAATGCAGCTTTCGGTTAGAGTATGTCAACCAGGAGGATCTGAGACCCAAATGCAACTCACTTCAGAGACCAAGATGCATTCACTATGCACAAAATTGAGGTTCTCATCTAGGGAAATTTTTAATATCAAATGTTGAGCCTGACTTGCCCTCCCCAAATACAACCCACAATTTAGATAGCTGGCTCAAAGAGAGATGAAAATATTACATTAAAAATAATAATCCCTGTGGTTCTCATCACAGAATAACCACAATCTGTTATACCATTAAAACTCTGCCTAAACTTTGAAGACACATAACATTTAGAGATCTTAATAAAGTTTTGCAGCAAACAGTGAGATGAGATTAAAGTAGTATAAAATTTTCAATTCCTGGTGCTCCGTCTTACCTCCCCGATCACAATAAGTAAATGATGTGACTAAGGAACTCAAAATTCAACTAAAATTTGTGTTCTTTATAAATCAAGTTCTTCTAGAAGATAAATTAATATTATATTTTGTTTTTAAACAACAGCATCATGACTTTTAGAGTCATTTTCTGGGAAGATATTAGAACATGAAAGGTTGTTTTATTTCTCAAAAATTACTCTTATTATTTTACTTTATGGTTTTAAACTTCTTAATAAATCTGCATTTCTTCATATTTTTCTGGTTAAATAAACTTTAGAATTTTATGTTTCAGCCTGAAAATTAGGGACCAAACCTATTTTGTTTATAACAATGGCAAAATCTGAATTATCCTTAACCACAGATACAACAAAAATGTTAATCTGTAGGCTTACCCATCTACCTGTGAAGGACTTGCTCTTACTCCTCCTGTTTTAAGATTAAGATATGACATTTAAGCTTAAGATGTGACACACAATGAGGTGTTTACATTCATAAGTTATAAGGTAATTTTCTGCTAATTTTATGGGGCCATAGTGAGTCTGCAGTTATTCTCTGGAACTAAAAGCTGCCTGATTTCTAACCAGCTGGCATGGGTACTAAAAGAATTCTGCCTTGATTTACCATATTTTCTTTCTACTTCCCTTTTCCTCTTTCTCTACATATAGCTGCATATGCAGTCTACATTTCCCTCTAGATTTTACATATATATATATCCATATATATACATATATGGATATATATGTATATGAAAAGCCTGAGTGAATAATTGCTATTAATTGGGGATTATATCAGAGAGATGGTAGAACAAGAATTCCCAGACTCTCCTTCAACCACAAAATATAGTAATTCAACAACAGAAGGACTGATACTCTTTGTGGGAAGTCCAGAAAACAGTTAATAGGATCTTACTTGCTAGGCAAGCATGTTATCAGCTGCATCAAAAACAGTAGGGACATTTGTGACCCTCCTTCTAGCTTAATACCTACATGATTGAGAGGTACTGTATCCTAGAGTTTCCTCTATAAAAAGTGAAGTAAAACAGGGCAAAGGAAGGTGTGAGGTTTGCATAGATCTACATGAAATAGTGAGAAAAATAAGAATACATGCTACAGATGTTGATATTAATTAAAGCCATAAACTTACAGAAACATCCTTTGGAATCTAGAGTTTGACAAGGTTTTTGGAGTATTGTAATTGCTTGACCTGGTTACACCACTGCTCAGAGATACAGTTAATGAAATGTCTTTCAGAAATCTAATCAAATAAATAGAAAAACAATTAAAAATAAAATACATGTAACATAGACTAAGGGATGGTATATATCTGAAAAATATGCTGCTATAAAATTTTAATGAAATATGTCTTTTCTGTTGAGAAAAAACCAAAATTCACAAAATGACATTCAAAAATCAGTAGATAGTATAAATGGATATGTAATTTTGAAAAAAAAAAGAATAAGATAATAGAATTAGCCAAAAACCTAAATAGTTTTATAAATATCTTTCCAAATATTAATAACGCATAATCTCCTTGCTACCTAAATTTCTCTGAGACACTGGCATGCAGAAAATGATGTAGATGAATCCAGTTCATTTTGCAAAGCTAGTATGGCAGTGATGTCTAAAATTTATTAATATTATAGCCACATAAAATAAATATAGACAAACCTCTGTTATTGGTATGCATTTTCCCTTACTTCCTATGACCTCCTCTAGGTTTCATGTCTTTTACAAATGCCAGTCCTTCTGCTTTGAACTCTCTTCCTGCTACATTACTTTGCTAACTCCTTAATATCCTTCTTGCCTCAGCTTATGTGTCTCTCATTCAATGAGACCTTCCCAGATTGCACCAAAGAAGATTAATTAGATTTTCCCTTCCTAATACATATTACAACTAAATTTGTATAGCAGGTTTTGTGTTAAAGTCTTCTGCCCTGCCCCCACAAACATATACTATGTGGTTCTTGCTTGCAGCATTTTTCTCAGGGTCCTAAGGAAGTGGCTGGAATATAATTGGTATTCACTCCATAATTGCCAAATAAATTTTTAAATGAATTGATTAACATGGACATTAGTGGCACATACTAGTAAGTCATCCTCAGGAATATACTGATCCCAGAATTTTCCCCTCTCACTCATAGACCACCACTACTCTAACCAGACAAGTGTATTGTTACATAGATAAATAATAGATCATAAGTAGGTAGATAGTTGAGAGAGAGATGATAGATAAATAGGTGATAGAAAGATGATATGAAAAAGGTTAAGTAGAAAATAACTTCAACAAATTTTCAAAAATACATGAGACAATTAATTCAATGTAATCTATAAGTATGTAGAAAAAAAGTAATGTATACTATATTTAGAACTACATAATTATAAATGTAAAAGCACTATTACTCATAATATTGCAAAGGCTCCTTAGGCTCTGTGTAAAACTTTTCAATATTATGCTCATTTTTAGTTGCTTCAGAACCACAAATAAGACATGAGGAAAAGATAGGAAATGGATGTTTACCACTGACAGAAAATATTACTTCTTTGCATTTCAATATCTGAGAGGCAGAGCTTTGCAAGTGGATTAATTTGTTTTTGCTCTTACTTACACACTACTGCCATTCAAATGTCTCCTCAATTCAAAGCAATGTTTGACTTTAACGTTGGCAGTTACGCAAGCCACAAATATTTATAGCATTCAGAAATAGTCGCCTTTTGTTAGAAGCACTGATCTCTGTTAATCATTATGGCTGATGTTTAGGGTTATCTGTTGCACTGTGCCAAGAGTAAGACTCTAGTAATTAGAATTCTAGTAACTAGATTCTAAGTAACAAAGTTGTTATAGTCTTTGCCAAAATATCATTTTTTTTCTTATTTGGGTTTTCTAATATGTGGTGTTAAAGGATATCTAATATCTGATGTTACCTGATTCTTCCTGGGAACAAGAGAGACACTTAATGTAGCAATTTCCAAGCATTATAACAATTTCGTATTTCTTTACTTTAATCTTGTTTTCTGTGGCCTCCATATTTCAGGCTGAAAGAACAGGCCTTATCTCAGATATTTTACTCTCATAGAAGAGGGAAAAATATAGAAGAACCACATGTCTCACGAAACTTTGGTGGCACATGTCTATTTCTTTCCCCTTCCATTTGCAACAATTCACATGTCCACGCCTGAGGACAAATATGGAGTGTATGTGCTTTCTCCTCATAGGAGATAGATAATTGGGGGAAATAATACAAAACATATCCATTTACTGTTCAAGGCCACTTGGATTGTTCCATATTTTGATCATGGATAATGACTCCATGTAAAATTAGAAGTTACTATATGGGTGGGTGTTTCAGTTGGTTGAGTGACTAGCTCTTGGTTTCAGTTCAGATGATGATCTCAGGGTCATGGGATTGAGCCCCACAGAGGACTCTGCACTGAGTTGGGGGTCTGCTTGAGATTCTCTTTCTCCTTCTGCCCCTTCTACTTACACACTCTCACACACACTACCTCTAAAATAAATAAGTAAATATTTTTTAAAGTTATTTTATGCTTCTTTTGTTGCCTATCTACATATCTTAAGAATGCAAATCTTCAATTCTAATAGTTGATGTCAAATAGATTTGCAAAGTTGTAGCAATTCACTTACTCACTGGCAATATATATTTCACAAAGTTTTTTGTTCTTGTCAAGACCTTCCAGAATATGAGTGCATACACTTTAATGAGGTGAAAGAAAATAATTCTCAATTCATACTCATATAAAGATGAGATTATCCTTTAAAATGACAGTAAAATAAAAGCATTTTCAAGAAAGAAAAACTTAGTTTACAAATACCCTTATGTAAAAATGTCTATTAAATGGTTAGACTTAATAGAAATGAAAACTGAGGCAGTTTGTGCAGGGAAAGCAAAATATAAGGGCTAAGAGGCGAATTATCAATAGATATGGTAATGATAACACATATGAATTTCTTCTATGTTTATCTTTTCCCATTTAAATACATAGCATGGTCATTATGTAAATAATAATAATAATAAACAAGAAGACAAAGAATGAAATAATAATTTAGAAGAGTGACAGAACGACTGACCTTAGGAAAAGTTGTATGGTGCTATACTGGGTTCAGTAATGTCCCACAGAAGTCCACATCCCGCAGAACCTGTGAATGTGAACTTATTTGGAAATACCTTTTTCCCTACATATTTAATCAAGTTAAAATAAGGTCAAACTGGATTAGAGAGGTCTTAAATCCAATAATACTATACTCCTTAAAAAAGAGGGAAACTTGGGGCATCTGGGTGGTTCAGTCAGTTAAGCATCTTCCTCCTGTTCAGGGCATGATCCCAGGGTCCTGGGATGGATCCCCACATCAGGTTCCCTGCATAGTGGGGAGCCTGCTTCTCCCTCTCCCTTTGTCTGCCTCTCCCCCTACTTGTGTGCTCTCTCTCTTAAATAAATAAATAAAATCTTAAAAAAATAAAGAACAAGAGTGAAACCTGGACAAAGAAATAGATAGACACAGAAAAACATCACATGATGATGGAGACAGAGATTGGATTTATGTTACTATGGAGCCAAGGAATTTAAGAATTGCCAACAACTCCCAGAAGTTAGGAAATAAGTAGGGAACACATTCTCTTTCTGAGCCCCCCAGATAAAATCAACTATGAAAATACCTTAATTTTGGAGTACCTGACTCCAAAACTATGAAAGAATTAATTTTTGTTGTTTTAAGCCACCAAGTCTGTGGTAGTTTGTTATAGTCACCCTAGGGAATCAATATAGTTGCTGAGAAGCACTAGTGATACATTTGGTCATTATAAGTGTGTGATTTCTTATTACTACATATAGCTAGACAGAGTAAATGGAGATTTAGACTTAACCAGGGTTAGATTACAGTTTAGTTCAAAACAGAAAGTGAGAGACAAATCAATTGTTGAAATATGCAAGGTTGTGAATATTATGAATGACAATGGAATCTATGGTGGCGAAGTAAATTTAGACATACATAGACTGAGAAAAAGACGTTGATTATAGAATCATTGGATTTTAGGTGGTAGCCTTAAAACATTCAAATTGGAATTTTATAAAAGTGAGATAGAAAAATATACATTAAAATTATTTAAATTGAAATTATGGAATTGGGGGCATATTTATTCTCTTTGCCTCTCCTGATCTACTCTCTATTCCTCATGCTTATCTCTTTCCCAGGAGACTCACCTCTAAGGGCCATACTCACCACCTCTATGATGATAGATTAGCTCTAGCCAATGGGTAACCCAAACATAAAGTCACAGTGGAGGGGAGAAAAAGATCAAGCTATCTCTTCTACAGACTATTTCTCTGTGAGATCTTTTAGACTGACTCTGTTCCTCAATCCAAACCACTGCTCCTCTTTAGATAGTCTTCTCTACATAATATCCTCTCAGTTTAAGTTAATCCCTAGGGGCATAGAAATAATATAACCTTGTTCCTACTAACCTCATGTCATTGCATTATGATTAAGACTCCTCTATTTCCTTCCAATATCTTTTCAAAAAGCCATCTAATAAATAAATCTCCCATGGACTATGTTAGATTTAATGGGCCTTATGCCTGTCAGGTTTCTGACTGATACAAAGAGTAGATTTTTATTGCCAAGGACAAAGTCTTATGAACAAATTAAAAAAAAAAATCAGGGTTAAGATCACGGACAGGAGTCTTAGAAACTGTGTGGATGGCATGTTGAGAAAAAGTCTATGTAGTTATTTAACCACCAAGAAATATAGCAGTGAAAAATACTAAGAATTTATGGGGAATGAAATGGATGCCAAGGATGTATACAATAAAAAAACAAAAAACAAACAGGCAAACAAACAAAAAAACCATGGTCAGTGATATCATTTAAGGCAAAAGTGTTAATGGCTGGAACCAGCAATAAGAATCAAGGATGGCACATAGTTGACCCTGTCATAGACAAGTGTGAGAGAAAAGGGCCATGCCTTATTGTTTTTTTATTGTTTAATCAAATCTTTATTTTTGAACAGTTAGGATTTTTCATATGTAAATAAACATTCTTATAACTACAATATTGTACCTAATTATTTGTTTGGTATAAATTCCCAGAAATGAGAATTGAAACTTCTGTGTCAAACAGAAACCACTTCTAAAGCTATTTGATCATATATAACACCAAAGGGCCAAGTAGCAAGAACTGTAGAGTATATAGATCTGCACGGATAAAGGCTACAGTGTCTGTTAACTGGTATGTTATTAGGTTAAATATTTCTATGTCTTAATAGAAGAGAAATAAGATCACAGTCTCAATTTGTACAGATAGGTTGATCTTTTGTTTTGTTTTTCTCACAACAGTTTATGGTTTATTTTTTGTATTCTAATTCCTAGCCCCTATTTCTCCCATTCCACCCCCCCCACCTCCCTTTTAGTAACCATCAATGTATTCTCTATAGTTAAGAACCTGTTTCTTGGTTTGTCTCTCTCTCTATTTTTATTTTTCTTTACTCATTTGTTTTGTTTCTTAAATTCCACATTTCAGTGAGATCATATGGTATTTGTCTTTCTCTGACTGATTTATTTTGCTTAGCATAATACACTCTAGCTTCGTCTGGGTTGTTACAAATAACAAGATTTCATTATTTTTAAGCTGAGTAATATTCCATTATATCTATCTATATCTGTCTATGTATGTATCTATCATCTATCTATCTATCTTTAGATATATCTCACATTTTCTTTATCCATTCATATATCAATGGACATTTGGGAGAAAAGCCATTCTTCAGAAGGCTTCTGAGAAATATGCTTCTTCAGAGAAAGCTAGATTCATGAAAAGTAATAACATTCAATTAATACTTTACAAGTCAATAAAATATTTCAAAAATTGGAAGTGGTAATATGTTGTCATGATAGAACATGTATACCTTTATCTTACTTGAATTAATGTTTTTATATAAAGATTAACAAAGTATGTCAAATATTTAGTGGAGTACCTACCACATGATAAGCAAGAGATAAATAATTGTTCAATGTTGAATAAATTTACATAAAGTCTACTGAAAAGCAACAAAATACATAGGAATAATATTAATAAGAAACATATTTGAGTCATCAAAAGAAATGCAGTTATTTGTGATCATAAAAATGGTAAAATATACCACTTCAAAGTGGAAGGATTGAATGTACTTCAACATATATGTTTAATAAAATTCAAACCAAAACTTAAAAGAGTTATTTTGAAATATCAGAATTTTTTTTTCAGAGTTTACCTTTAAAAGAAAATAGTAAAGGGAATAATAAGAGCAAAAATAATGGAGTACTTTTTTTTTGTTAACATAGGATGTATTAGCCCCAGGGGTACAGGCCTGTGAATAGCCAAACTATGGAAAGAACCTAGATGTCCATCAACAGATGAATGGATAAAGAAGATGTGGTATATATACACAATGGAATACTATGCAGCCATCAAAAGAAATGAAATCTTGTCATTTATGACGACATGGATGGAACTAGAGGGTATTATGCTTAGCGAAATAAGTCAATCAGAGAAAGACAATTATCATATGATCTCCCTGATATGAGGAAGTTGAGAGGCAAAATGGGTGTTTGGGGGGTAGGAAAGGAATAAATGAAACAAGATGGGATCAGGAGGGAGACAAACCATAAGAGACTCTTAAACTGAGTATTTTTTAACAAAATAAAAACAAGTCATAGTTTGAATATATAATGCTTCTTAAATTCATTTAAACAAGTAAATCAAATGACACATGATTTTTAAGAATTATGAAAAGGTTAATAAAGAAATAGAAAACACAAAATAAGGAGTCACAGATATAAACCAAAGATTATTATTTCAGTATAAGAACATAAATTAAGATTTATAGCTCTTTGAATTTTCAATTGACTAAAAAGTTTTAAAAATATTTTATAAAAGATGGTGTATGATTATAACAATCAGAATAACCACAAATTTAGAAGGAATGCCATTTCAAGGTTATAGAGATTACTTACCCAAAAATAAGAGCAAATGCCTAAGTGATTTTGGGCAAAGTCAATTTTTTCTCTACACATCACTAGAATGATTTATTATTTCAATAATTTTCTATTAACAAATTGTACAAATTAAAAATGTACATTGTTAATAAGGTTAATAACAGATGGTTTTATAAATATGAAGTATGCTTTGGAATGATTCCAGAGTATTTTCACTATTTATCCTAAGTACATGGTTGTAACAAGTACTGATATAAAATTCTAAAATTTGCACATTATGGATGAAGCACTAGGTGTTATATAAAAGTGTTACTTAACAAAATACCTTGTAAGGTAAGTTGGTTTTTTTTTTTTTCTTTTCTGGAATATTTATATTTCAATTGCTATTCCAGAATACTCTCTAACAAGTTATATTTCCTCCTACATTTGTAGGTAGTTGCTGTGTCAGTCAACCATTTCAGCACAGTACTGTTTTCATCACCTCAACATTTATTTGCATAAAGCATAAGTGTTTATACTTTATAAGAATGTGGACTAGAAACAGAAGATCCACTTCAAAATACAGGTCTGCAGTGAGTCAGAGGGATTTTCCTTTGCATGTCCTGCTCTGGTGTCCAGGTTAGAGGATCAACAACTCTAGAGAATATTCTCTTGATAGTAGTAAGAAGCTCCCATAGAGATGAACATAAACTTTTAAAGAGTCTAAATGTCTAGTCATAGAATCAGCACAGTGTCGCTTCTATCTTATCCTGTTAGCCAGAGCTAGTCACATGGAGTAGCCCCAAATCGATGAGCTAGGGAAGTATTCTCTTCACCAGAGGAAGAAGACATGAGAGAAAATGAAATTTTGATTAAAAAAATATTATTGGCCACAGTTGCTCATAAATTATAATTACCTGAGTTTGACTGAAAATTAATGTGAAACCAACTTACCTTTCTAAAGAAATTAGGAGGTGAGTTTTCAGTGATCAAATTAAATAAATAAAGATATTATATGTGCTTAAATAATGAAATTCGTTTCAAGTAGCACCATGAAAAATCTTATTGTTTTAAAGCAATATATCTCAGTAAATATACCTCTCAATTTTATTGTTGGTGGTAGGATAAGTTAGATTTTAGGGGAAAATAATATAAGGAAAAGAATTAGAAAGATCTCAATGAAAATTTGATAAATTCAAGTAATCAAACTAATCATACTTAACTATGAATGAAAAAGGGGCTCTCATTATTTAACTTATTTACAGACCCTACAACAATTGCATACACATTTAAAAAAATTATTTCTACTTATTAAATATCTAACAAAGAATAACAATAGTGACATTCCTGGCTTTCATTTGAGGACACAAATCTTTTCTATACTTTCAAGTTTATTTTCTGCAGAATTTGTTCAACCATGAAAGATACCAGTTTACTATTTATAGCATATGCCTGTGACTGCAACATCTCTTAGTCCTGACAGGTCTGAAAATACAAAGCCATTGACAGAAAAATCTATCTCATTAGCTTTTCCATTTGTATGAATATTGTTAAGCATTTCAGTTATAATAGTTTCATCATACAGATGGGATAACAATCAAATATTAGAATGTGGCCTTCTTTTTTCTAAAACATCTATTAAATTTTCATTAAACATTTCCTGTGGCATTCTTTGTCTAATTCAGCACCATATCTTCTTCCTTGAACTCACTTTTCTTATGCTGTTTGCATTATAGTACAACTATTAAAAACAGATAAGCCTTATCAACTCTGAATCTAAACAATTACAATTTCAGAGTTAAAGACATGACTCCCTTTTCCAAAATACCAACTGCATAGCTGGTCAACAGACCTAAAGTAAACTGTAGATGGGGGACTCAAGTGATGCTTTATTCATTCTTAACTCTTAGTTTCTTACAGAAGGTCTAAATGCAGATATTTTCAGCAAAATTTTATAAAGATTGTCATTGCATTATTATGCATTTATGCTTGTTTTGTGTCTCCCACAAATTTTGTCAATTGTGCAGCATCTTCTGAATTGGCTGACTCCATTTCCTAATGCCATGCCCTCTACGCATCCAAAAGATCATCCCTCTTGTCTTTTTTTTTTTAAAATTAATTATATCAATTCTACCGAGGTAAATATAATAATAGTTAACCATTATGAAAGCTTACTGTGTGCCAGCTACACTTCCAAGGCTTACCTGTATTAATAATTAAAAGTTGCCAAAACCTAGTGAGATACCTGTCATCATTTTCTCCATTTTATTGAGGAAATTGAGGAATAGAATATCTGTCACTTACTTGAGGTTGCACAAGGGTTCAGTGACAACACTGGGTGATTATTTACCATTTTCTTAATACTTTTAACTAATCTAAAATGGAGGACATGGGTGAGTTTATAGAGGTTAAGGAGTCAGGGATGATATGGTAACACATATGATTAAAAAATCACTGTTTATATTATAAAATAATTGTTTATGTCTATGTGTCTATATACATATATGTTTTATATGGAAATGACGCATTTAGGGTGTTTGGGGATTTATAAAATATATTTATAACATGTTTCATGTTTTTAAAATTCTACAACAGATTGATTAATCTCAGATATAGAGTTTCTTTACAGATTTCTAAATGTTTTTGAGTGTAAAGCTCAGTTTAGTGTCAGATACTACATCGTAGTAAAGTATTCAAATATTTTCATGTTCATAAAAGTGTTTTTCAATTAGCAGTTTTCTTGAAATTTGCTGGCATTTCTTGGGCATTCAGCAGTTTCATCATCTTCTAAATGCCAGTTCATTATATACTTTTGTAAATATTGTTACTTTATGGAGAAGTACACATTTCTCTTATACAATAAAGGAAATTTAATCCTTACATGCTGTTAAGTATAGGGGAAAATACATGTTTCAGAGGAAAAAGAAAGTAAAAATGCAACTCTCTACAATATTAGATGATTCAGAATATCCTACTCTTATGTCATAAAAAGCCTTAGAGAGAGATAACGCTATGAACATACATTGTGAGCTAATACATTTAAACTCCTTCACTTTTAAATAGCTTTCAATCTTACATATCCCTTGAAATAATAATTGGGGCATAAAAATATGAAGAACAAAAGCATCTATCACTGCTGCAAATTTAGAGCAGAACCAGTTCAGAAATACCAGATACATTCTCCTTGATATAGCAGAAAGATGATCCAAATAATATCCCAAATTCCAATTCAGAGCTTCCTTTTAATAAGAACTTGTAAAGACTTAAAAATATCGTTTCAATTTTAGCATATGTGCTGCTGAAGCAAGCACAATAATGACTTAAAAATAAAAGAGTAGGGGCGCCTGGGTGGCTCAGTGGGTTAAAGCCTCTGCCTTCGGTTCAGGTCATGATCCCAGGGTTTTGGGATCAAGCTCCACATCAGGCTTTCTGCTAGCAAAGAGCCTGCTTCCTCCTCTCTCTCTCTGCCTGCCTCTCCACCTACTTGTGATCTCTCTCTCTGTCAAATAAATAAATAAAATCTTTAAAAATAAATAAATAAAAATAAAAGAGTAGGGAAGATATGCTGAACCCAACAAATAAGAGGGTCCACATTGCTGTGGCAATTTGGGGAGGTACAAAAAATAATAGATATGTTCAATAGAAAAAGTAATATCTTTTTATGCACATGTCTTTAGATCAATTTCATTATAGTTTAGAAAAAGAAAAATATTTTATGGCAGATTTCTGAAGATTTTTTTTCTTCCTATAAATTCAGAAATATTTTCTCAGTAATGCTTAGATTTTTTTTGTAAGATTTTATTTATTTATTTATTTATTTATTTATTTATTTTGAGAGAGAGAAAGTGCACAAGCAGGAAGAAAAGCAGAGGGGAATGGAGAGGGAGAGAGAGAGAGAATCACAAGCATATTCTGTGCTGAGCAAGGATCTGACCATGGGTTCCATCTCATGGCCCTGAGATCATGACCTGAGTGGAAACTAAAAGTCAGATGGTTAACCAACTGACCATATAGGAGCACCTGTAATGTTTAGAATTTTTGGCTTTATACCATTTTTATACATTCTGCAGCATTAAACACAGTTGGTTGTGTAGTTGGTTTGTTCAGCATACTTGTAGGTACTCACTATAAATGATGAGGGAACAATGTTCATGCCTGTATGTTTCTTTGATGCTAGAATAGCAAGTCCAAATCCATCAGAAGTCAAAATTATTACAAAACAAAACAAAAGTCAGAATTATTACAAAACAAAACAAAATCTTACAATGGCTTCCCACCTCACTCAGACTTAAAATCCAACACCCTGAATTTTCCTACAAGGTTCTCACAACCAGAAGCCAGTAACACACATTATTACCCCTTGAGCATCATTTCCTCTGTCCCCCTTGTTCACTTCATCCAGCACCTTTTGCCCTCTTACTGTTCTTAGTTCACTACAAGCACAATGCTGATTCACTTACCTGGAAAAAATGATCTTCTTCATGTATCCATCTGCTTGCTTCCCACCCTCCATCCCATTACATCTCTAGTTGTCAATTCCTTAGTGAGGTGTTCCCAGATTACTTTAATTTTTATATTACTGTTTTAAATTGCAACTAGCCCCCAACATTTAATGTCTTCCTTCTTAGCCTTTTTATTCTTAGAATCCCTTACTTTTAATAAGCTATATGTTTTAGTATATATTTTAACAATGTATGTCTTACTACATTGGACAATAAACACTATGAAGACAGAGTTTACTAATATGCTGCTTTATTTACTAATTTATTTTCTTCCTATTGACAATGCCTAGCACCGAATATTGCCCAATGAAACTTATTGAACAAAAGAATAGTTTATTCCCTCTAATACATGAGAAAAATGCATTTGTGCACCCAAAATAACTTTCTACATGTTGAAGCACCTAAAAGTTTACTTTAATTAAAGTAAAGTAACTAAGTAACTAAGTAACTTTCAGGAATAGCGTAAGAATTTGTGAATAAAACACTAAGTAGCCTTTCACTTAGTAACTAAGTAACTTTCTTCACTAAGTAACCTTTCACTAAGTAACCTTTCAGGAATAGCATAAGAATTTGTGAATAAAACACACATATGCACACACACACATACACAAGTGATATTACCTTATTATTTAAATATGTATGAATTAACTCATCATTTAATTGAATCCCCAAAGTACATATTTTAGGAAACCCTGAAGACGTGAACTAACAATGATTATTAGTGTGACTATTCTAACTATGTAACTATTATTGTTTTGAGGCTTTGAATACTTTCTTGAATTAATAATTCTTAAAATAATTTTAATATATTTTTATGACATTCTTTTCCTTGAATTTCAGTTTTAGGACAAAATTATGTTTAATTATGGAGGAAAGTATACCTCATGTTTCTTTTCTATTTCCTCATTAACATTAAAACCACAACACTAATCTTTGTGCTTAATTGGGGAAGAAAATTTCCAACAAATTGAAGCAGCAATGGCAGAAATATGAAGATGCTTTTGATATGAGTATTTCCATTAGTAAATTAAAAATAAAATACATAGTTTCTATAAAAAATACAGACTAATTCACAGAAAGACAAAATGGTAATGATCTTGAGGGTTGTGCAGGTATTTGAAAAGAGATAGCTGTTTTTAATTGGAATAAACCACATTAAATAGACCTCCTATAATTGTTTATTCTTTTAATCACACATGGTCACTTTTCCAAGGCTAATTATTTTCCCTTATCCAGAATGAATTTTCTGTGGCATTTAGTAAATTCTGATCAATTTATCTTCTGAAATGTTGATGTGTATTTGATGTTAATTCAAAGCATTATTTGAATATTTCTTTATATTCATCTTTAAGATTCAAAAGCTGCCACATACATCAAATATCTTTTGAAGAAAAGAATGATGTGATAATGAGAGAAAAATGTGCTTACCAAATGCATAGGATTTAACAACATTTGCTCCCTGACCTGCGTCAAACAAAGAGAAACAAGACAAAAGGAAGAATGAAAAGGAACTGCCAGGCATTGGATCAAGTGAGTTTGTTTCCTCACTAAATAAACAACAGAGTTTCTCATTACTTCTCAGTGCATATTCGTATGTCATCCCTGGTAACAGTTCAAAGCTGATTTTGTGATTTCTCTAACTAGGTATCAAAGTTTCAGACAATATCTTTTTTTTTTTTCTTTTTTCAAGTACTTAGACTGTGGATAAATAGTCTGTTGGACATAAACTATGCTGAAGTCTTTTGAATTTGTAATGCAGAGGCTTTATCAGACCTACACATCTCACATACATATCCCTAAAATGATATGTTACAGGGTACAGAACAAACAATTTTCTCAATTTTAATGTCAGATTCATTGACCACAGAAATCTTTGTATTATTCTGGAAGTGAGTTAAGCAATTCTCCTTTCAAGTCAGGTACAATGTACCAAGAAAATAGAGTGGGGAAAAACGGGTAGGCTGGAATCTTTATTCTTTTGTATATTTTGTTCATGAACTTCTGCTTGGCCTCTAGATCTTATCCAATTGCCACCCATTTTTCTGAATTTTGTTGTGAAATGTTCATTTGCATCAGCTGCTGTATCCTGGATTGTCATTGCAAACTACTATTAGGTAGGCCTCCTTCCCTTTTCATCATTATCTGCCAGCTTTAATCAGAATCACTATTTCTAAGAATCTTTTAATTAAAAATATTTGGAAAAATATACCTGTTCAGATTATTAGTATTCCTTATATGCTTAAATACATGTAATAAGCTTTTATTTTTATTTTTTGTCAAGCTTGTTTTTATTATTGCAGCTTTTTAAAAATTTTATTTTAAATAAAAATTTACTTATTTAAATTCAGTTAATTACATATAATGTATTATTAGTTTCAGAGGTAGAGTTTAGTGATTCATCAGTTACAGTACATCACGTGCCCGCCTTAAGGCCCATCACCCAGTTACCCCATCCCACTCCGCCCCTCTCTGCAGAATCCCTGTTTGCTATACAACCATCAAAAAAAAAAAAAAAAGAAATCTTTTTTTTAAGATTTTATTTATTTATTTGACAGAAAGGGATGCAGCGAGAGGAAGCACAGCAGGGAGACTGGGAGAGGGAGGAGAAGCAAGCTTCCTGCTGAGCAGGGAGGCAGAGTCAGGGCTTCATCCCGGAACCCTGAGATGTTATCTGAGTCAAAGGCAGACACCTAACTGACTGAGCCAGCCAGGTCCCTGAAGAAATGATATCTTACCATTTTCAGTGATGTGGTTGGAACCAGCTGGTATTATGCTAAGCAAAATAAGTCAGTCAGAGAAAGACAATTATCCTATGATTTCACTGAAATTTAAGAAACAAAACAGAGAGTCATAGGGGAAGGCAAGAAAAAATATAAGATGAAATCAGAGAGGGAGACAAACTATAAGAGATAACTGAATTCAAAACCTACATTACTTGATCCTCCAACATTTTGTAGTCTTTATAGTCTTCTTAATCCAAGTAAAATGGCTCCAGCTTCCATCCCAGGTCCTAATGAAAATCTCCTACTAACATTACATCAATTCTAATGATGCTTCAAGAGTTGATCATATTCTTCTGTGACTCCACACATCTGATATTTGTACTAGACCCAGTCTGAGTTGTCACCTGCCAAAGTTGTCCTCTTTCCCTTCTGTTTACCTGTATGTTTGCTTTTCCATAGCTTTAATTTCTCCATGTGGTGGGTGGGAAAGCAAGACTATAGTAGTGATACTTTGAAAGTTTCAGGATAATAAGAATGTGGTGGGAGAGTAGAGATTAAAGTCCAGATCAGAATAAAAAACAAATTAAACACTAGTATCAGTATTCTTCCAAGTATTCTTCCAAGTTCCCTTTTCATCTCTCATCCTTGCCAATTTGTATTTCTTATTATTTGGAACTCTTCCCAAATCCAACTTGTCCACTATTTTGTGGAATTTCTTCCCTTCTCAATAGCCATTTCTAAATTCCTAAAACTATATTTTCTCTAGAGTTTTGAGAGGCTAATTTCTACATTTTTGACTATATGAAGTAATATATCTCCTAAATTACTTTACTCTTTTAATTTCAGTATACCTTCTTTCTCCACCCAAATAAATAACAGCAAATAAAACAAGCTAGTAAAAGGCATTGTGGATCATACTTAGAAGAATCACTTAAGGTTTAAAATGGAAGACCCTCAGTCTTTCTCAGACTTACTTGTTTGGAATTATTGAGCTATTGGTCCAGCAACCTGCCTTTCAATGAGTTAGCAGGGTGGTGCTCACAACTATATAAGGTTTAACAGCCACCTATGTGAAAATAAGAGCATTTCTCTCCTAAGAATTACAAAATCCTCTTTAGATCTCTTGCTCAAACATGAGATAGATTTATTTATTTTTGCCTTTTAAATGGTTTCTGCTCATTTGAAACAGAGCTTTAGAAAATACATTTCTTTTAATATTTCATTGAAAAATGACATAGTAAATGATAAAAATGATTTATAATCACATTTCTATAACAGAAATTTTGCAATAAAAATGGTACTACAATGACGTTTTCATTATTTGTAATTCACCACATTATATGTATTCATCATTTATGCCAAGCATTTGAAGTGTTTATGCAAACCATTGTACTACCTGTAGTGAGAATATGAAAACTGCCCTCCTAAAACTGAAAGTCCAAGGAGGAAGGCCTGGGATATATACAAATTGGTATCAAGCCAAATACACCTTGGTAATTCTTATAAAAAGAGCCTCCAGTAACAATTTTGTATGGAGAAAATATTTTAGCTCTAAATTACTTAATGATATTTAGCTCTAAATCTCATAAATATTTTTAAGCAGTTGTTAAGCTGACAGTGTTCGGATGTTTGTAGATGCTGAGAAAAACAAATGCTCAAGGCAGGAAAAGAGTATGTCCGTGGGACAGCTGATTAAGAAATATCATTGTCTGAGGATTAAATGATAATATATATAAAAGTTTAACAAATTAAGAGATTCTTTTTATTCATCAGCACAGTAACAAATGCAGACTTCAGTAATGCACAGCATATAATCAATCCACTAAGCAACTCTTATTCCATACGTTTCAGTTAACAACTTAAGGTTTTCACAAGTCATGATTCAAAACTCTCATCTTGGCACAAGAAAGCAGGTTGACATATAAAATAAAATACATAACTACTCATTTCGTAGATGATGTCTTATAGTTATGTATCCATTTTTTTATATATGAGATGACAATCTCTAAATATTGTTAAATATCAATGTTCCCTCCCAGGAAGTGAAAAGAGATTCCAATATTTTTGACCTAAAAAATTTGTGGTCTTGGAAGGACTCAACATAAATGGCCATGTGTGTAACCTGTAGAAAATTAAGCTATTTTAAATTACAGACTACAAGCAACTGAACCCAAATGTCTATTCTCTGTACTACATTTCAGCTAATATTGCAGAACTAATGGCAGTTTTAAAAGTTGTAATTATCTTGCTAGTGTAGCCAGATACCTTAAGTTACAACAAAATCTTAGGAATTTCCTAAGACTGAATAATATCTGTTATAGAAATAACCCCCTCCCCCACCCCTTCAAAATCACAAGCAACATCCTCTGTGACAGACAAATAATATAAGAATTGTGAAAACCCAGTTTATGTAGTACATCTTTTGGTCCACTCTCTGGCCATCCTGTCATGTTCTGTTCCATTTTCCTATACTCAGTGGCAATGTTCCCCCCACAAAGTGTCATCAGAATTACAAGAAGTGAACAGATAGAGAGGAGAACTTTAGAAATTATTAGTGCTGGACTCCAATCTTTTATTATGTCCAAGCAAATAACTCCTTAACTGTTAATATTACAATGATAGATTCTTGTCCAAATGTAACTTTGGAGGTTTGAAGAGGTATTCTGGTGTAAAAGTGGTATTAAGGAAGAATAAACCCTCAAACATGGATCCTGGAGGCCCTGGAATGGTGGATCTCCATTCATATGTTATCACCTTTGGGACAAGCACTGCAGTGAGGTGAAGGGTATAAAGTTATGTCTGTAAGTTCCTTTGGAATTCCATTGATGAGGTTTCAGAGTTTTTGCTCATTCTGACTTTGCTCTCTTCTTCTTCTTCTTTTTTTTATTTTTAAAGATTTTATTTATTTGTTTGAGAGAAAGATAGAGAGACAGCACAAGCAAGGTGAAGGGCAGAGGGAGAAGCAGGCTTCCCATCAAGCAGGGACCCCAATGTGACTCAATTCCAGGACCCGAGGATCATGACCTGAGCCGAAGGCAGACATTTAGTCGACTGAGCCACCCAGGTGCACTGACTTTACTCTCTTCTTGGGGGTGTTCCTTTCTTCCTTGGTTTGCTGGTTGAAGGATGACTATGAGGAGGAGCTGGAGCTGTCCCTTGAATCCTCATCCCACATAGTGAAGCCCCCACCCCAGCCCACAAACAGCCCCTCTCTTTGTGTCTGGCTACTTCTTGCCTTGCTGCTACTGGAGGGAGAGGCTGCTGCTGAACACACAGCCACTCCTCTCTTTCTCTCCTGGGAGAGAAGCACAAGTCAAATTCAGTGATTTTGAATCAAATATCATTTCATAATATTAGAATCAGAAAATGCTATTTTAAATTACATGAAAGATAATAAGGGGCTATCACTAAACAACTGAGTTTTGACTCTGGTTTCGGAGCCAGAAAATCTAAACAATGAATATCATTTTATTTAATAAACCAAATGCTGAAAGTATAAAAATCCTTAGCATGAAAACTATTGGGGTATTCACTAAATTCAACTACTGCAAGTGTTTTGATAAAAAATTTAAAAGTTAGAGAAAAGATATTTTAAGAGATGTAAAGTAGTAAATGTAAATTATAGATCAAAATTATGTCAATTCTAAGTACAATCTTCAAATTTTCTTGTAAGAAGAAATGTCTTAAAATGATAGGCACAAAAGATAAATATCCTTCAGTAAAACTTCTTATTCAAGTGTTTTTAAAATGGCAAATGTATAATTACCTAAATTGATTTGATCAGAGTGGCTACTGGCATTAATTATACTGGAATTGTTTGCAATTATTTATGATTTTTAACAAACTATTATCAACTATAGAAATAAACTGTAATTCCTAAAGTCTTCAGCATGCCATTTATCACTGCATGATTTTTTGGATAAGTGCAGTGATGACTGTAGTCTCACAGAGATGACAACCTGAGAATAAAAAAGACATCAACTAATTTCCAACATCTCAGACAGTCCCTAAGGAGCATCAGTAAAATTGAGTGTTTTCTAAGCACTGTCACCAAATGTAGAATTCAGGAAGATGGAACTGAGAACTGACAGTTAATTAGAAGCTCAAGGACAGTATGATATGATACATCTGCTGATTTTAGGAGGCTTAACAGTAATGTGGAATAAGTGGTTGATATCAAAATGTGATGGAATGACAACTGTTAAATATTACCAAAGAAAGGGTCTCTTTTCAAGGAAGGCTACACTGAAAAAAATTCAGTTCAGTCTTCAATTTTTGTCAGTACAGTTAGAAAAAAATACTGAGAATTCTTTAAAGCATAGAGCTGTGTAAGACATATATATTAACTACACAATTGGGCAGAGAAGATAGAAAATTTGGCATCTCCAATGATATCAGATCTATTTGGTGAAAGAAAATTTCCTCATAGTCTTTTAAAGCACTATAAAGGTTTACAATTGAGTTGAATATAGTGAAGTATCTAAAAAGAATGAATATTATATTAGCTTATTTGAAGACAGTGGAGACTTTAGAGGAAAGCAAAGTGCTGATAGTATTTTAACTGTAAAATCATAAAAAACAAAAGCAGTCTCATAAAAGTACAGGGCATGTTTGTGGAGGAGTGATTGAAAGGAGCTTTTAAAAAAATAATGAAAGATACTGCTTCAGTGATTGTGTTTACTCTTTAAGCTAGCATATTTTTTATTCCTATCTAATATATCTCATCTACAGTTTTGGTGACAATATATGAGCTATCACTTGAAGAAAAAGTGGGACAGTCAACATACGATGTCAGTGAATTTAGGGAATTCCAGGCAGAGGAAATACCATTTACAAAGACAAGGAGGTAAGGAATAAATGAGTATATTTTGGAGTAGTTAGACTACAGGATGAGAGAATTGGGAAATTAAGATAGAAATAAAAGCTAAGTAGTCTAGGAACTGATAATATGGATTTTGTTTTTATATACCAGATATAATACAATTTGCCTTAAATAGTATCAAGAAAAAAATAAATTTTATGAGGTATTTTACATAATAATGATTGCAGTATAGAAATATATATCTAGAAGGTTTGAAGTTAGAAACCCTGCAAATCAAAAAGAAGTTAAAAAGAGATCATATCATCCATGCTATAGCTAAACATCTGCAGAGCAAACATTCTTGTACTATAAATAGAAAAAAAGTGCAAGACATTTGGATGAGGTATTTGGGGTGAATTATTATCCAATTGGTGATATAGTAAGGATAAGGAGGCATAATTGCAATAAATTTTCAAGTTTGTATGATTTTTAAGTAATATGGCTGAAGAAAATAATATAAAAAATAAGCATTTGGAAAAGGAACAATGATTTCAGTATTGATAAGGTTTAACTTGGTAATGGAATATCTAATTGGGGATAATAAGTGAGTAACAAAAATTTCTGAAGTTCATGAGAAAAAAAAGTTTTGATTGTCATTAGTATATTCATGTGTTTTAAAGTTTTTGTTTTAAACTTTGTTGTATAATAAAGTATTCTAAAACTTAGTGACTTAAAACAATTTAAGCAGTTATTTAGCTCACATATTAATTTGCAAGTTAGCAAAACATCTATGTGGTTCTTACTGGACCATTCTTACTAGTCTCAGCTGGGCTCACTTCATGCATCTTTAAGCAGCTGGTGGATTGGCAGTGGCTGGCTCATTAATAAATGTCATTCACAAATGATACTTTGGAAAGCTTGGGCTACATACAGCACCATGGTCTCACCCTTCAGCCTGCTAGGCTAAGTGTGTTCACATGGTTTTAGAATTTTAACAGAGGGAGTAGAAATATAAGAAGCCTTAGCACAAGAAGAAGCACACTACCACTTCACTGCACTTTATTTGTCAAACAAGGCCAGCCAAAATTCAGAAGGATGTAGATACTCCATTTATTGGTGGTTGGAGCTATGGCAGAGGGCAGGGAACAATATGGGACAATACTGGATAAATGCTAATAGAAAAATCCAAATTCAGTAATCTCTAAACACAAAACAAGAAGGGGTGCCTGGATGGCTCACTTGATTAAGCTACAGACCCTTGATTTTGGCTCAGGTCATGACCTCCGTGTCATGAGATCAAGCCCCGTATCAGGCTCTCCACTGGGTGTAGAGCTTGCTAAAGATCCTCTCTCTTTCTCTGCCCCCCCATCACTTGTGTGAAAGCATGTGTTCATGCTTTCTCTCTTTCTCTCTCTCTTAAACAAAAACACAAAACAAGAAAAGGAATTTTTAATGTCATGTAGAAAGTTGAAACAATGAAGGGAATTAATTAAAAAGAGGAATGCTCAGCTGCATAATGGGAAGAATATATAAAAGAACATTTTTTTAAGAATGATAAATCAAAATAATCTAAGATAATTTTGAAAATTCTTATTTTATTTTATTTCAAAGTAAAAATTTTGAAGAAAAGGAGACATGACTTATGAACACATTCTATGTACTAGAACTCATTCTTGTGCAATATATGCTTATTCATGTTGCTTCCTTCTTTCTTTCCTTTTTTTTTTTTTCTATTTAAGTGTCATGATAATCAAACTACTTTATTGAATTCTTGGCAGTTGTCTCATGAAATGTCAGTTTTATTTCTAATTTTATAAACTTCTTATTACATTCCTTTTTTTCCGTGTTTTGAAAAGAATCTAATCCCTTTTACACTGTTGGTGGAAATGCAAGCTGGTGCAGCCACTCTGGTAAACAATATGGAGGTTCCTCAAAAAGTTAAAAATAGAGCTTCCTTATGACCCAGCAATTGCACTACTAGATAGTTACCCCAAAGATGCAAATGTAGTGATCTGAAAGGGTATCTGCCCTCCAATGTTTATAGCAGCACTGTCCACAATAGTTAAACTATAAAGAGCCCAGATGTTCATCAAGAGATGAATGAATAAAGAAGATGTGGTATATATACACACAATGGAATATTACTCAGACATTAAAAAAATGAAATCTTAACCATTTGCAATGATGTGGATAGAATTAGAGGGTATTATGCTAAGTGAAATAAATAAATCAGAGAAAGACAATTATCATATGATTTCACTCATATGTAGAATTTAAGAAACAAAACAAAAGATCATAGGGGAAGGGAAGGAAAAAAATAGAATAAGATAGAATCAGAGAGGGAGACAAACCATAAGAGACTCTTAATCATGGGAACAAAACTGAGGGTTGCTAGAGGGAAGGGGGTTAGGGCATGGGACAAATGGGTAATGGGCATTAAGGAGGGCATGTGATATAATGAGCACTGGGTGTTACATGCAGCTGGTGAATCACAGAACTCTATCCTGAAATCAATAATATATTGTATGCTAATTAATGGCATTTAAATTTTAAAATCTAATTTCATACATTTTATATTTCAGAGAATTTATAGCTTTGCAGAAAATAAGGAGTGAAAATACAGAGACTTCCCATATATGCTCACTCCTTCCCTATGCTGTTGCTTTTATTTTTAATGTCTTGCATTAATGTGATGTACTTCTCACAAATAATGAGCCAATATTCATGCATTATTATCAACTGAAGTACGTAGTTTGCATTAAGTTTAACTCTTTGTGTTATAAATTCATTTTTTATTTTTTAAACAAATGTGTAAAAATGTTACACATATCCACCATTACAGTATCTTATGGAAGGGACTTACTGCCCTAAAAATCCACTCTGGAACTCCTGGTCAGCTACTGGTTCTTTCACTGCCATATTAGTTTTGCTTTTACAGAAAATCATACAGTTGAAATTATAGAGTACATAGCTTTTTCAAATTGGCTTATTTTGCTTAACATTATACATTTAAGGATTCTGCATATGTTTTTGTGACTTGATAGCTCATTTCTTTCTCAGTGTTGAATAATATGCCATTGTCTGAATATACAGGGTATTTACTTGTTCTCCTACTGAATCATGTCTTGGTTGCTTCCAAATGTGGAGAATATGAATAATGCTGCCACAAGCATTCATGTGCAGACTTTTGTTTGGAGTTAAGTTTTCAGTTCTTTTGGGTAAATATCAAGAAGTGTGGTTGCTGTATCATAAATACTGTTATATTTACTTTTGAAATGAACTACCAGATTTTCACAGTGGCTTATACCATTTTTCATTCCCTCCAGCAATAAGTGAGAGTTCTTGTTGCTCCACATCTTCACATTTGATGTTGCCAGGATTTTGAACTTTAGCTATTCTAATGGATGTGCTACAGTATCTAATATTTTTAAGAATTTGTTTGTTTGTTTGTTTATAGAACAAGGGGATGGGTGGAGCGAAAGAGAATCTCAGACTCCGCGCTGAGCATGGGGTCTGACACAAGGCTCAATCTCAGGACCCTGAGATCATGACCTAAGCCAAAACCAAGAGTCAGATGCTTAACAGGAGCCCCAGTATCTAATTGTTAATATACAGTTCCTTAACAGTGTGTGGTGTAAATATCTTTTCAAATGTTTATTTGCGATGTGTGTATCTGTTTTGTGAGACATCTCTTTGGATCTTTTGCCTGTTTATTATCTAAGCTGTTTGATTTCTTATTGCTGAGTTTGAACAGTTTTAGAAATTTTGAATATAAATCCTTTGCCACGTTTATTTTTCAAATATTTCTCTTATTATGTGTCTTATCTTTTCATTCTTCTAACAGAAACTTTTACAAGGCAGAAAATCTTAAATTTAATGAAATCCAATATATCCTTCTTTTTTTTTATGGATTATGCTTTTGGTGTTGTATCCTAATTTGTCACTGCCAAACCCAATAATGTCTACCTAGATTTTATTCTATATTATGTTCTAAGAGTTCTATAACTTTGTGTCTTACTTTTCGGTCTATGATCTATTTTGAGTTAATTTTTGTGAAAAGTGTAAAGTCTAGATCTAGATTCATTGTTTTGCATGTGGATGTTCAATTGTTCCAGAACCATTTCTTGAAAAGATTACCTTTTTCCCCCCCATTGAAGCATTTTTGCTCCATTGTCAAATATCCGTTGGGTATATTTTTGTGGCTTAATTTCTTGCCTCTCTATTCTGGTCCATGAATAAACTTGTCTGTTATTTCACTAATACTACACTCTTGATTACTACAACTTTATAGTAAGTCTTGAAGTCAGGTAGTATCAGTACTCTGACTTTGTTCCTCTCCTTTAGTATTGTGCTAGTTGTTCTGGGTTTTATGCCATTTATATAAACATTAGAATCAGTTTGTTGGTATCCAGAAAATAACTTTCTAGGATTTTTTTTTAAAGACTTTATTTATATATTTGAGAGGAAATAAAAAGAGAGAGAGAGAGGGAGTGCATGAATGGGGAAGGGGAAGAGGGACAAGGAGACTCGATGCTGGGCAGGGAGCCAATGTGGGGCTCTATCCCAGGACCCCAAGATCATGACCTGAGCTGAAGTCAGATGCTCAACAGACTGAGCCACTCAGTCTCCCCTAGGATTTAGATTGAGATTGTGTTGAATCTGCATATCAAATTGCAAAGAACTGACAATCTTGAATATTTTTTCCTACTAACAAACACAAATATTTTTAATTATTATCTTTGTATTTATTTACTTGTTTGATTATTTCATCAGAGTTTTATAGTTTTCTTCATACAGATCTTATACATGGTTTTGTCAGATTTATATCTGTGTTTCACGTTGTTTATGTGAATATAAATGGTATCATGTTTTTATTTTCTAGTTCTAATTGTTTATTCCTGGTATATAGGAAAGAAATTGACTATTCTGTATTAACCTTTTATCCTTCAGCTTTGCTATAATGGCTTATTAGTTCCAGAATTTATTTTTGTTGATACTGATTCTTAATTAATTTTTAAGAATTTATTTATTTATTTGAGAGAGAGAAAGAGGGAGAGGCAAGAGAATATAAGTGTGGGAGAGGGGCAGAGGGAGAAGCAGAATCCCTGCTAACCCAGGATCCTGAAAAGGGGCTGGATCCTAGGACCTCGGGATCAAGACCTGAGCTGAAGGCAGGCAATTAACCATCTGAGTCACCCAGGGGTCCTGAATCTTAATGAATTAATAATGGTGATTCCCTAATAATAGGTCATCTGCTAAAAGAGAAAAACATTATATTTCATCAATCAGTATGCACTTGTATATTTTTCTTGCTTTATTGTACTAACACTTCCAGTATGATGATGAACAGGAGAACTGAAAGGAGCAAGGGAAGAGATTATGCTGAGTGAAATAAGTCAAGCAGAGAAGTCAATTATCATATGGTTTCACTTATTTGTGGGGCATAACAAATAGCATGGAGGACAAGGGGAGATGGAGAGGAGAAAGGAGTTGAGGGAAATTGGAAGGGGAGGTGAACCATGAGAGACTATGGACTCTGAAAAACAATCTGAGGGTTTTGAAGGGGCGGGGGGTGGGAGGTTGGGGGATCCAGGTGGTGGGTATTGTAGAGGGCATGGATTGCATGGAGCACTGGGTGTGGTGCAAAAATAATGAATACTGTTACGTTGAAAAAATAAAAAATTTAAAAAAAAAAGAAAGAAAGGAGCAGGGGCACTCTTGCCTGCTTCTGATCTTAGGTGGAAAGAATCTAGATTCTTACCTTTAAATATGGTGTGACCTATAGATTTTTTATACACATTCTTTTAAAAAAATTTTGCTTTCTATTTTATCTTTAATTTTTATTTAAGTTCCAGTTAGTTAACATACAGTATAATATTAGTTTCAGGCGTACAATACAGTGATTCAAAATTTCTATACACCACCCAGTTCTCCTCACAAGCACACTCCTAATCCCCATCAATTACTTCCCACATCCCTCCACCCTCTTTCCTTCTTCCCCTCTTCCCCTTTAACCATCAAATTATGTTATCTATACTTAAGAGCCTGTTTCTTGCTTTGTCTCTCTCACTCTCTTTTTTTTTCCCTTTTGTTCATTTGTTTTGTTTCTTAAGTTCCACATATGAGTGAATTCATATGGTATTTGGTATTTGTCTTTCTCTGACTGACTTATTTCACTTACCGTAATTATACTCTCTAGCACCATCCATGTCATTGCAAATGGCAAGGTTTCATTCCTTTTTTATAGCTGAATAGTATTCCATTGTATGGGATGTTCCTTCATCAGTTGATGGATACTCGGGCTCTTTCCGTAATGTAGCTATTGTGGATAACGTTGCTATAAAAATTGGGACACATGTATCCATTTGAATTAGCATTTCTATATTCTTTGAGTAAACACATAGTAGTAAAATTTCTATATTGTAAGGTAGTTCTATTTTTTGAGTTTTTTTTTTTTAAGATTTTATTTATTTATTTGACAGAGATCACAAGTAGGTGGAGAGGCAGGCAGAGAGAGAGGAGGAAGCAGGCTCCCTGCTGAGCAGAAAGCCCGATGCGGGGCTTGATCCCAGGACCCTGAGATCATGACCCGAGCCGAAGGCAGAGGCTTTAACCTACTGAGCCACCCAGGCGCCCCTATTTTTCAAGTTTTTGAGGAAACTCCATACTGTTTTCCACAATAGCATCAGTTTGCATTCCCACCAACAATGTAAGAAGATTCCTCTTTCTCCGCATCTTTGTCAACACTTGTTCTTTCTTGTATTGTTCATATTAGTCATTCTGACAAGTGTGAGGTGGTATCTCATTGTAGTTTTTCATTTGTATGCCCCTGATGACCAGTGTTGTTGAGAAACTTATCATGTGTCATTGGCCATCTTTGGAAAACTGTCTATTTATGTCTTCTGCCCATTTTTTGAATTGAATTACTTGTTTCTTAGTGTTGGGTTTTAGAAGCTTTTTATATATTTTGGATACTAACTCTGTCTCAGATATATCATTTGCAAATATTTTCTCTTATTGAATAGGTTACCTTTTAATTTTGTTAATTATTTCCTTTGCTGTGCAGAAGCTTTTTATCTTGATGAAATCCCAATAGTTCTTTTGTGCTTTTGTTTCCCTTGCCTCAGAAGACATATCTAGAAAGAAGTTGCTACTGCCAATGCCAAAGACATTAGTGCTTGTGTTCTCTAGAATTTTGATGGTTTCTTGTCTCACATTTAGGTCTTTCATCCATTTTTAATTTAATTTTGTGAATGGTGTAAGAAAATGCCCTGGTTTCTGTGGGAGGCTGCAATAAGGCTTGAGACGAGGACCAAACTAGGCCCTGACTTGTGCCTCCTTTAAAGTCTGAATAACCTAACAAAAGGTTTAGGATGGGGAAAGTTGAGTAGCACTGAGAAAGGGTCTGTGCTATGCGTTGTGCCCTTACCTACGTGACTTCCCACATGCTTGCTAAACAAATGAAAACAATTCGGTTGGGTTCATAAGTTCATGGCTGGTCCTTGTTGCCCTAGTACAGCCCATAAATTACTTTCAGGTTTGCTGTATCAATACAGAACAATTGTACTGGCATCAGCCATTTGGCATCATGAGGTCTGCTTATAGTTAAGTGTGAAACTCAGGTTCTCCTATGGTAATATCACTATATATATATGGCCTTAATGCTTTGAATAAACTTAGCACTGTTGGACATCCTCCTCAGTGCTCCTCCTGCTCCCATCTCTCTGCTTCTCGAGTTCTTTTCTTCATCCTCTTTTACCCTCACGTTCCTGGTCGATTTGTTGTGCTGGCCGCGACAGTTTTCACTACTTTTTAAAATATTTTATTTATTTATTTATTTGACAGAGAGAGAAAGAGAGTGAAGAGAGAGAGAGAGAGTGAGAGAGGGAGCACAAGCAGGGGGAGAGGGAGAAGCAGGCTTTCCCTGGGGCAGGGACCTGGATGCAGGGCTGTATCCTGGGACTCCAGGATCATGACCTGAGCCAAAGGCAGGCGTTCAATGACTGAACCACCCAGGCATCCCCAGTTTCGTTCTTCTGCATGCTGCTGTCCAGTTTTCACAACACCATTTATAGAAGAGACTCTTTCTCCCTTTGGATATTCTTTTCTCCTTTGTCAGATTAATCGACCTTATAGTTGTAGGTTCATTTCTGGGTTTTCTATTCTGTTCTGTTGACCTATATGTCTCTTTCTGTGCCGGTATCATACTGTCTTGATCACCACAGATTTATAATATAACTTGAAGTCTAGAATTGTGATGCCTCCAGCTTTGTTACTTTGTTACTTTCTTTTAAGGCTGTTTTTTGGCTATTTGGGGTCTTTTGTGGTTCCATACAAATTTTAGGATTGTTTGTTCTAGTCCTGTGAAAAATGCTATTGGCATTTTCATAGGGATTGAATTAAATATGTAGATTACTTTGGACAGTATAGGCATTTTAACAATATTTATCCTTCTAATACATGAGTATGCAATATTTTCCATTTCTTTTTGTTGTCTTCAATTTCTTTCATCAGTGTTTTATAGTTTTCAGAGTATAGGTCTTTCACATCTTTAGTTAGGTTTATTCATTATGAGGATTTTATTGTTTTGGTGAAACTACAAATGATATTCTTTATCAAGCTGAGGAAGTTCCCTTCTATCCCTAGTTTACTGAGTGTTTTCATCATAAGAGTTTGTTTGATGTTGTCATTTTTTGTTCCTGAATCTTTTGATATAATCATACAAAAATTTTCTTTACCCTGTTGGTGTGATTTTTTTCCCCTTTTTTTCTTTTTTGTATGTTAACATGAAACTCTACCTTCTTAACATGAGCTCTACCTTCTTGACAAAATGTAAGTGTACAATACAGAGTTATAGCTATAAACACTTGTAATGCAGATGCTGATAACTTACTCATCTTTTATATAACAGCATAAAAATTATTCCACTTCCCTTTGCAGACTGATTAAATAATGAACACTATGGAATTAGGGAGATGAGGAAATTAGAGTGATCTAACTTATGGAAATTGTAGCTTGATCCCTGAGCTGTAGGGAATATTATGAAAAAAAATGATATAGAGTATTTTTGAATCTATTTTGGAGTTAGTGCTTGATCCCTGAGCTGTAGGGAATATTATGGAAAAAAATGATATAGAGTATTTTTTAATCTATTTTGGAGTTAGTACTGACAGGGCTTGATGATTAATTTTGTGGATGTTAAGGAAAAGGAAGAATAAGAAAGATTCTTATAAAGATTTTTGTTTCTGAAAAATAATAAAGATTTTGTCTGAGCAATCAATACCATCATGTGAAATAGAGAAGATTAGACAAGGAACAATTTGGGAGAAAAGAGCACAATTAATAGACCTGTTTAGGACATACATCTCAAAGATGTCATGTATAGCCATGAGACATGTAAGGAGTGAGTGAATGGAAAAGACAATAGCATTGATTCTTAGATCTTATCTTATTTAGAAAGTAAGTAGAAGAATGAAAAAAGAAAAGGAGATTGGAGGGCAAAAAAAGGATGATTTTAGAGAAGCCATGAAAAAAATAAGAATCCTTCAAGGAATTGAGTTTAATTATTTATCTTAAATGTTATCAGAAATTTGAGTTTTATACATTAAATTTTGGTATATTGTGAAAAAAATTGCTATATTATGTTTGTATTTTTCTCTGTATTATTCTCACTGCTAGCCCAGTAGTAGCAATAAAACAGACACAATGAATATGTTAGATGAATAATAAAATACATAATGATAATAATAAAATGTTGGCATTTCATATTGTTATGGTGTGAATTCATATATAGAAGCTTTAACCCGTAGTACCTCAGAATGTAACTATATTTCTAGACAAGATCTTTAAAGAGCTAATTAAGTTAAAATAAAGCCATTAGAGTATTTCTGTAATCCAGTACAACTGGTGTCCTTATAAAAAGAAGGTGAGACACTAGAAATGTGTGTACACAGAGGAATGACTATGTGAGGAGGCAGCAAGAAGGCAACCATTTACAAGCCAATGAAAAAGGAAACCAGAATCTTCTAACACCTTGATCTTAGATTTCCAGGCTCCAGAAATGTGAGAATACAGATTTCTGTTGTTTAAGCTAGAGAGTCTGTGGCATTTTGTTATGGCAACCCTAGTAAATTAATAGCCATATATTTATTGGTTTTTAAGTAAATATTTCTATAGTTATTTATAAATTGCATTATTTCTGTCACTAAATGGTTGTAACAAGTTAAACCATCAGCTTCTTGAGGCACAGCATAATAAAGGGGTTAGAAGAGTCAGAGGTGCACAGAGTCATATAATTGAGTTTTACAAAAATTAAAGAAAGTAATGTTAGACAAATGCCCAAGTCACGTGCAAAGTCATTGAAAATTGAAGACCTGGTCATTAAAATGATGAAAAAGAGAAAAAAAAAAGATGAAAAAGAGAAGATCAATAGGAATGGTGGTATGATAAATCCTTCAAAAGAGACTCAGTATCAATAGAATGAATAAAAGAAGCCCTTGGAAAATCGATTATAACTTCAAATATTTGGGGTAACATTAAATATTTTATGATCAGACTATGAAAATCCAATTTGAAATGAAGAAAGATATCTTACTGGTATTAGGAAACTTCTAAAAAAATTTAACACTTGATTTGTCACTTGTTCATTTTAATAATTAACATATTTTATTATAACCTAAAATGCATTACATATAAAGTAAAATAGTTGTTTATACAGTTATTTTTCTAGATAAATCTCCACTGACATTTGTACTATAAAATATGTAACTGTTTTAGGAGTGGACTCACTCCAAGTCACCTTTTCAAAGTCATAATTAGTTTTCAAGAACAAAATATCCTCTACATCTGTAAATTTCTCTTAAGCTTCTCTCAAGACATCTATGAGATATTTTTTCTGTGCATTAAATAGATTGAAATACAGGTCGATTCAGGATACTACAAAAAGAAACTGATAAAATATTATTATCTTAGATAATTATTATAATTTCATGTATATGTTTAAGATGCCACTTATTGGGTCATACACTTCCTTAAGTAATATGATTTTTATCATAAATGAATATTATGCCAACTATTTGTGGAGAATCATAGAGCTTGCTTGAGATGGTACTAAAAAACCATTCCATTTGTTATATTTGGTATTGATAAATCTGATGCTATTTTCAGGTAAGCAATTTATGAAGTTATTTTTTTTTTTAGGGTTTTTGGGTTTTTTTGTTTTTGTTTTTTTTTGTTTGTTTTTTTTTTTTTTACTTTATTTGACAGACAGAGATCACAAGTAAGCAGAGAGCCAAGCAGAGAGAGAGGAAGGGAAGCAGGCTCCCTGCTGAGCAGAGAGCCTGACTCGGGGCTCGATTCCAGGACCCTGGGATCATGACCTGAGCCAAAGGCAGAGGCTTTAACCCACTGAGCCACCCAAGCACCCCGGTTTATGAAGTTATTGTGTAAATATTATATAACGTGATCTACAATATGCCAATTTACATAATTCAATTATTTTCCTGCTTACAAATACATGAGAGATGATTTCTGTCTGCAATGTAAGTAAACTTCTCTAGAGAACAGGAAGCACACAAATTTCATATAAATCAATTATTTTAAATTATATTTTAAAAATATACCAAAATAAAAGAATCAAACTATCAAATATAAAATTTTTTATTAACATATAATGTATCATTTGCCTCAGAGGTACAGGTCTGTGAATCATAAGTCTTACACAATTCACAGCACTCACCATAGCACATACCCTCTCCAATGTCCATCATCCAGGCACCCTATCCCTCCCACCACTTTCCCCTCCAGCAACCCTCAAAGATAGAATTTTGGACAATCTGAAAAAGACATTTTCTTTCTCTTACAATTACTTTTCTCATCCATGCCATTTTTAATTAAACTAAAAATTACCATTGGTTCTAAGAGGCATCATTATTTTTTGAAACATGTAGAAGAAATATAAAAAGCATCTAATGAAAATATGGCATATTCCCAATTGTAATAATGTTTTCATTTTATAGATATCCAAACGTGAAAGATTGACTCCTAAACTCAATAATTATGCTATAATTTTATTCTATTTGGTATAGTAACAAATAATAACATTAGAGGATATATACCCAGAACTTCAGAGAAATAGTTACTTAATTTCTCCAATGGCATACTATAACAATCTTCATGAAATTATATAAACATCGTTATGAAAATTATTTTTAAAACATCCGGACTTGAATAATGTTCTGGTAGCTGCTTTTTAAGCCATCTGTATCTCTCATGGAGAAATTTATGTTTAATATATGGTTCATATTTCATTTAGGGCTTAAAGAACATAGAATTAGTCATTTAATACTAATCATCTCTATTTAGTATATACACAAAATGAAAAATCTAGTGTTCTTAGACTGATGTTTGATTTAACTAGGTTTAATAACTGATTTTTATACTTCGTTATACTATCTGTTGGGAAAATGACACCAACTGTTTTTTTTTTTTTTTCCTATTTTACTCTGTTCCAATTTAAGGAAGTAAAATATTTAAAAAAAAAAGAACTCCTTGAATAATGACACTTTTTAATTTTAATTATTATACGCAGAGAATCCTTTTGAAGTTGACAGCAAAAGATTGTATTTCTGATGTTCTTTTTAGTCTGGCAATTACTGTATCATTGGATAAATCTAGTTATAACTATTTGCTGAGACAAAATGGAACTATAATGAGGAAATGGAACAAAAATAGTATTTGATCATCCATCTGAATGTCAGTAAAACATTGTTTTTTAAACTGAAGACCCTTCCTTGGCATATATGTTGCAGTTAATGTCTATTATAGAGATAAAAATGCAAGGAAGTTTATACCTCAGCCTGTTCTAAGATAAATAAGTATTTTTTACCTTCATGCTGACTTGTTTTTACATTCCTTGATAAATCTATCACTTAGTAAGGTGACCTAATTAATGTTCTTGAGGTAACTTTTCAAATAAATGCATTTCGTTTCCCCCAGAGTCAGAATGAATAAAAGCAAAACAGATGAAATATACATTTCTTAGAGCTTTCTTCCCCAAAATACAAGACCCCAAATGTATGAAAATCCCCTAATTTATCCAATGGCATAGAATTCTGCTATAGTAGTTTTTTTGTTTTGTTTTGTTTTGTTTTAATTTTATTTTTTTTAAACATATAATATCTTTTTATCCCCAGGGGTACAGGTCTGTGAATCGCCAGGTTTACACACTTCACAGCACTCACCATAGCACATACCCTCCCCAATGTCCATAATCCCACCCCCCCAACCCCCACCCCCCATTAACCCTCAGTTTGTTTTGTGAGATTAAGAGTCACTTATGGTTTGTCTCCCTCCCAATCCCATCTTGTTTCATTTATTCTTCTCCTACACCCTTAACCCCCCATGTTGCATCTCCTCTCCCTCATATCAGGGAGATCATATGATAGTTGTCTTTCTCCGATTGACTTATTTCGCTAAGCATGATACCCTCTAGTTCCATCCACGTCGTCGCAAATGGCACGATTTCATTTCTTTTGATGGCTGCATAGTATTCCATTGTCTATATATACCACATCTTCTTTATCCATTCGTCTGTTGATGGACATCTAGGTTCTTTCCATAGTTTGGCTATTGTAGACATTGCTGCTATAAACATTCGGGTGCACGTGCCCCTTCGGATCACTACGTTTGTATCTTTAGGGTAAATACCCAGCAGTGCAATTGCTGGGTCATAGGGGAGTTCTATTTTCAACATTTTGAGGAACCTCCATACTGTTTTCCAGAGTGGTTGCACCAGCTTGCATTCCCACCAACAGTGTAGGAGGGTTCCCCTTTCTCCGCATCCTCGCCAGCATCTGTCATTTCCTGACTTGTTAATTTTAGCCATTCTGACTGGTGTGAGGTGGTATCTCATTGTGGTTTTGATTTGTATTTCCCTGATGCCGAGTGATATGGAGCACTTTTTCATGTGTCTGTTGGCCATCTGGATGTCTTCTTTGCAGAAATGTCTGTTCATGTCCTCTGCCCATTTCTTGATTGGATTATTTGTTCTTTGGGTGTTGAGTTTGCTAAGTTCTTTATAGATTTTGGACACTAGCCCTTTATCTGATATGTCATTTGCAAATATCTTCTCCCATTCTGTCAGTTGTCTTTTGGTTTTGTTAACTGTTTCCTTTGCTGTGCAAAAGCTTTTGATCTTGATGAAATCCCAATAGTTCATTTTTGCCCTTGCTTCCCTTGCCTTTGGCGATGTTCCTAGGAAGATGTTGCTGTGGCTGAGGTCGAAGAGGTTGCTGCCTGTGTTCTCCTCAAGGATTTGGATGGATTCCTTTCTCATATTGAGGTCCTTCATCCATTTTGAGTCTATTTTCGTGTGTGGTGTAAGGAAATGATCCAATTTCATTTTTCTGCATGTGGCTGTCCAATTTTCCCAACACCATTTGTTGAAGAGGCTGTCTTTTTTCCATTGGATATTCTTTCCTGCTTTGTCGAAGATTAGTTGACCATAGAGTTGAGGGTCTATTTCTGGGCTCTCTATTCTGTTCCATTGATCTATGTGTCTGTTTTTGTGCCAGTACCATGCTGTCTTGATGATGACAGCTTTGTAATAGAGCTTGAAGTCTGGAATTGTGATGCCACCAACTTTGGCTTTCTTTTTCAATATTGCTTTGGCTATTTGAGGTCTTTTCTGTTTCCATATAAATTTTAGGATTATTTGTTCCATTTCTTTGAAAAAAATGGATGGTACTTTGATAGGAATTGCATTAAATGTGTAGATTGCTTTAGGTAGCATAGACATTTTCACAATATTTATTCTTCCAATCCAGGAGCATGGAACATTTTTCCATTTCTTTGTGTCTTCCTCAATTTCTTTCATGAGTACTTTATAGTTTTCTCTGTATAGATGCTTAGTCTCTTTGGTTAGATTTATTCCTAGGTATCTTATAGTTTTGGGTGCAATTGTAAATGGGATGGACTCCTTAATTTCTCTTTCTTCTGTCTTGTTGTTGGTGTAGAGAAATGCAACTGATTTCTGTGCATTGATTTTATATCCTGACACTTTACTGAGTTCCTGTACAAGTTCTAGCAGTTTTGGAGTGGAGTCTTTTGGGTTTTCCACATATAGTATCAGATCATCTGCGAAGAGTGATAGTTTGACTTCTTCTTTGCCGATTTGGATGCCTTTAATTTCCTTTTGTTGTCTGATTGCTGAAGCTAGGACTTCTAGTACTATGTTGAATAGCAGTGGTGATAACGGACATCCCTGCCGTGTTCCCGACCTTAGCGGAAAAGCTTTCAGTTTTTCTCCATTGAGAATGATATTTGTGGTGGGTTTTTCATAGATGGCTTTGATAATATTGAGGTATGTGCCCTCTATCCCTACACTTTGAAGAGTTTTGATCAGGAAGGGATGCTGTACTTTGTCAAATGCTTTTTCAGCATCTATGGAGAGTATCATATGGTTCTTGTTCTTTCTTTTATTAATGTGTTGTATCACATTGATTGATTTGCGGATGTTGAACCAACCTTGCAGCCCTGGAATAAATCCCACTTGGTCGTGGTGAATAATCCTTTTAATGTACTGTTAAATCCTATTGGCTAGTATTTTGGCGAGAATTTTTGCATCTGTGTTCATCAAGGATACTGGTCTGTAGTTCTCTTTTTTGATGGGATCCTTGTCTGGTTTGGGGATCAAGGTGATGCTGGCCTCATAAAATGAGTTTGGAAGTTTTCCTTCCATTTCTATTTTTTGGAACAGTTTCAGGAGACTAGGAATTAGTTCTTCTTTAAATGTTTGGTAGAATTCCCCCGGGAAGCCATCTGGCCCTGCGCTTTTGTTTGCTTGGAGATTTTTGATGACTGTTTCAATCTCCTTACTGGTTATGGGTCTGTTCAGGCTTTCTATTTCTTCCTGGTTCAGTTGTGGTAGTTTATATGTCTCTAGGAATGCATCCATTTCTTCCAGATTGTCAAATTTGTTGGCGTAGAGTTGCTCATGGTATGTTCTTATAATTGTCTGTATTTCTTTGGTGTTAGTTGTGATCTCTCCTCTTTCATTCATGATTTTATTTATTTGGGTCCTTTCTCTTTTCTTTTTGATAAGTCTGGCCAGGGGTTTATCGATCTTATTAATTCTTTCAAAGAACCAGCTCCTAGTTTCATTGATTTGTTCTATTGTGTTTTTGGTTTCTATTTCATTGATTTCTGCTCTGATCTTTATGAGTTCTCTTCTCCTGCTGGGTTTAGGGTTTCTTTCTTGTTCTTTCTCCAGCTCCTTTAGGAGTAGGCTTAGGATGTGTACCTGAGACCTTTCTTGTTTCTTGAGAAAGGCTTCTACCGCTATATATTTTCCTCTCAGGACTGCCCTTGTTGTGTCCCACAGATTTTGAACCGTTGTGTTTTCATTATCATTTGTTTCCATGAATTTTTTCAACTCTTCTTTAATTTCCTGGTTGACCCATTCATTCTTTAGAAGGATGCTGTTTAGTCTCCATGTATTTGGGTTCTTTCCAAATTTCCTCTTGTGATTGAGTTCTAGCTTCAGAGCATTGTGGTCTGAAAATATGCAGGGAATGATCCCAATCTTTTGGTAATGGTTAAGACCTGATTTAAGACCGAGAATATGATCTATTCTGGAGAATGTTCCATGTGCACTAGAGAAGAATGTGTATTCTGTCGCTTTGGGATGAAATGTTCTGAATATATCTGTGATGTCCATCTGGTCCAGTGTGTCATTTAAGGCCTTGATTTCCTTGTTGATCTTTTGCTTGGATGATCTGTCCATTTCAGTGAGGGGAGTGTTAAAGTCCCCTACTATTATTGTATTATTGTCGATGTGTTTCTTTGATTTTGTTATTAATTGCTTTATATAGTTGGCTGCTCCCACGTTAGGGGCATAGATATTTAAAATTGTTAGATCTTCTTGTTGGACAGATCCTTTGAGTATGATATAGTGTCCTTCCTCATCTCTTATTATAGTCTTTGGCTTAAAATCTAATTGATCTGATATAAGGATTGCCACTCCTGCTTTTTTCTGATGTCCATTAGCATGGTAAATTCTTTTCCACCCGCTCACTTTAAATCTGGAGGTGTCTTCGGGTTTAAGATGAGTTTCTTGTAGGCAACATATAGATGGGTTTTGTTTTTTTATCCATTCTGATACCCTGTGTCTTTTGATTGGGGCATTTAGCCCATTAACATTCAGGGTAAGTATTGAGAGATATGAATTTAGTGCCATTGTATTGCCTGTAAGGTGACTGTTATTGTATATTGTCTCTGTTTCTTTCTGATCTACTACTTTTAGGGTCTCTCTTTGCTTAGAGGACCCCTTTCAATATTTCCTGTAGAGCTGGTTTGGTGTTTGCAAATTCTTTCAGTTTTTGTTTTTCCTGGAAGCTTTTAATCTCTCCTTCTATTTTCAATGATAGCCTAGCTGGATATAGTATTCTTGGCTGCATGTTTTTCTCGTTTAGTACTCTGAATATATCATGCCAGCTCTTTCTGGCCTGCCAGGTCTCTGTGGATAAGTCTGCTGCCAATCTAATATTTTTACCATTGTATGTTACAGACTTCTTTTCCCGGGCTGCTTTCAGGATCTTCTCTTTGTCACTAAGACTTGTAAATTTTACTATTAGGTGACGGGGTGTGGACCTATTCTTATTGATTTTGAGGGGGGTTCTCTGAACTTCCTGGATTTTGATGCTTGTTCCCTTTGCCATATTGGGGAAATTCTCTCCAATAAATCTCTCCAATATACCTTCTGCTCCCCTCTCTGTTTCCTCTTCTTCTGGAATCCCAATTATTCGAATGTTGTTTCGTCTTATGGTGTCACTTATCTCTCGAATTCTCCCCTCATGGTCCAGTAGCTGTTTGTCCCTCTTTTGCTCAGCTTCTTTATTCTCTGTCATTTGGTCTTCTATATCGCTAATTCTTTCTTCTGCCTCATTTATCCTAGCAGTGAGAGCCTCCATTTTTGATTGCACCTCATTAATAGCTTTTTTGATTTCAACTTGGTTAGATTTTAGTTCTTTTATTTCTCCAGAAAGGGCTTTTATATCTCCCGAGAGGGTTTCTCTAATATCTTCCATGCCTTTTTCAAGCCCGGCTAGAACCTTGAGAATCGTCATTCTGAACTCTAGATCTGACATATTACCAACGTCTGTATTGATTAGGTCCCTAGCCTTTGGTACTGCCTCTTGTTTTTTTTTTTGTGGTGAATTTTTCCGCCTTGTCATTTTGTCCAGATAAGAGTAGATGAAGGAGCAAGTAAAATACTAAAAGGGTGGCAAAAACCCCAGGAAAATATGCTTTAGCCAAATCAGAAGAGATCCCAAATCATGAGGGGGAGAAAGGGCATAAAAAGAGGTTCAGAAAGAGAAAAAAAAAAAAAAAAGAAAAGAAAGAATTAAAAAAAGAAAACCAATAAAGAAAAAATATAAAAAGGAAAAAATATGTATATATATTAGATAAACTAGTTAAAAAACGTTAAAAAACAAAAGTGTAAAAGTTAAAAAAATTTAGCAGAAGAAGAGAAAAAAAAATTGAAAAAGAAAAAAAAATTAAACTAACTGCAAGGCTAAAGAATCATGGGGAGAAAGCCATGAGTTCCGTGCTTTGTTTTCTCCTCCTCTAGAATTCTGCTGCTCTCCTTGGTATTGAAACTGCACTTCTTGGTAGGTGAACTTGGTCCTGGCTGGGTTTCTTGTTGATCTTCTGGGGGAGGGGCCTGTTGTAGTGATTCTCAAGTGTCTTTGTCCCAGGCGGAGTTGCACCGCCCTTACCAGGGGCCGGGCTGAGTAATCCACTCGGGTTTGCTTTCGGGAGCTTTTGTTCCCTGAGCGCTTTCCGTAGAGTTCCGGAGGGCGGGAATGAAGATGGCGGTCTCCCAGTCTCTGGCCCGGAGGAGCCGAGAGCCCGGGGCCCCACTCCTCAGTGCGCCCTCAGAGAACAGCGCCGATTTACTCCCGTCACCCTGCCTCCGGCCACGCTCCGAGCTGACCGAGCCTGCGACCGGTTCAAGGTAACCCCGAGCTTAGAGCTTACTCCTCGGCTCTGTCTCTGTAGCCGGCTTCCCTGTTCTAATACTTGTAAGCTCTGCGACACTCAGACACCCCTGATCCTTCTGTGACCCTGCGGGACCTGAGGCCACACTGACCCTGCGTGGGCTTCACCCCGGTTAAGCCTCTGGAGCGATGTCCCTCAGCGGAACAGACTTTTAAAAGTCCCAATTTTGTGCTCCGTTGCTCCGCCGCTTGCCGGGAGCCGGCCCCTCCCCCCGCGGTCTATCTTCCCATCGCTTTGGATTCACTGCTCCGCCCATCCTACCTTTCAGAAAGTGGTTGATTTTCTGTTTCTAGAGTTGCTGTTCTTCTTCTCTTCGATCTCCCGTTGGATTTGTAGGTGTTTGCAATCTTTAGATAAGCTATCTAGCTGATCTCCCGCTACCTGAAGTAGTCTCAGCCTGCTACTTCTCCGCCATCTTGACTCCTCCATGCTATAGTAGTTTTATAATAATTTACTATTATATATTTCCAGGTATCCATTAAAAACAAATAAATAAACAAAAAAACTGTCTACCCAGAAAGCTGTATCCACATTATTTGTTTTCCCTTGATAGTTTTAGAGAATTTGCTATTAACTGTTGATATTCTGTTCCCTAGAAACAATTAGTCTGCTGTGAAATAAAGCAGATAAATTGATAAATGATAGACAGATACGTACATATGTAGATAGATATATACATACATACACGATACGTAGATACATGGATAGATACATAGATAAATACATAGATAGGTGTTAGACAAATAAACAAGTACAAAAACCATCATTAAACTGTGGTAAAACTCTCATGAAATACCCAAGCAACTAGCATGGATCCTAAGTCCACTCATTTAACCGTTGTATTGGAACAGGAAGGAAAGGAACTTAAGAGTTTACCAGTTACCCTGAGATAGGTAATGATCAAAGCAAATAGGCCACTCTTAACACAGCCAAATAATTATTTCCCATTATTGCCAGATAAGAAGTTTAAAACAAATAAAATGTTTAATATAAAAGAAGAGATACTATCACCTTCAATTAACTTGCTGACATATCATAAATGCCTGTGAGAAAATTTGAAACATGACTTTAATGTTTAACAATTGTAAGAATGAAATGTTAACTACTGGGGAATTTTCCCCTAGTAAATCCATCACATAAGGAAAGCAAACCTGATCTTAACAACTCCTAAAATTACAGCAGAATGACACTGGCAAAAATATACCCCAATTGTTTTAATTGCACACATTTTTACTTTATAAAAATAGTATAAGATTGGGGCACCTGGGTGGCTCAGTGGGTTAGGGCCTCTGCCTTCGGCTCAGGTCATGGTCCCAGTGTCCTGGAACCGAGCCCCACATCAGGCTCTGTGCTCTGCAGGGAGCCTGCTTCCACCTCTTTCTCTATCTGTCTGCCTCTCTGCCTACTTGTGATCTCTGTCTGTCAAATAAATAAATAAAATCTTTAAAAAAAAAATATAAGATCTTTTTCCCCAGTTAACTGGACAGGGATGGGGTCACTAATTACTTATTTAAACACATATACACACACAAACACAAGCACAACTATCACCTTTATTTGCCATTTTTCTATAATAGCAATGCATATTTGTTTCTTATTTTAAAAGTTTGATTTACAATAATAAATATATAAATACATTTATGCATAGTACTTTATGACATACATTATACATGCATTATATACATAATCTAATAGAATATCTCTGGGGGAGCCACCAAACATACTAAATGGCCTAAGAATTTGTCTCCTTCATTTTTATAACAGTACAAATGGAGAAAAACTGTGTGCAGATGAATTAAATTTTTGGTTGGAGCAATAGGGCATTTCATAGAGTTTCTCACAGGTTTTTGTCAGCCTATGATTTCTGGTACCCTATTCCTTCTGATTCTTCATAGCCAGTTTCTGTAGGATGGATTTTTGGGAGGTAACCAGGAGCATGTGCCACTTTGCTATAAATAAAATGTCACATTAATAACAATAAAAAAAGTGTTTTCCAAGCAGGGCTGAGGACCCAGTTGTTCTTGAGTAACACATTCAGATTTATGAATTAAAATCATATTGAGATATCACTGTATACCCACTAATACCTAAGACAAGTATTGGAAACATTAAGCATTTACAAGAACGTGGAGTAACTGTAACTAATATCTATCACTACTCCTGATGTAAAATGTGACAACCTCCTTGGAAAAGATACAAACATATCTTATAAACTCAAAAATACACTCACCATACTACACAGCAATTTTACTCCTGGTTATTGATTCAACAATAATGAAAACATATATGCATGCAACGGCTTGCATATACAGAATGCTCACGGAAAATTTGTGCATCATAGCCAAACCTGGACACAACACAATAGATTTTAAAGTGGACTAATCATATTTATTCAAAGGACTACCACTCAGGATAAAAAGAATTGAGCTATTGTTATATAAACATGGATGATTTTTGTTTCTCTTTCTTTGTGGTAAAAAAAATCCATACACAAAACAACAATATCCTGTTGGCCTCTGAGTAAACAGACTGTGGTTGCTCAATGGAATATATCACAAGGGAAAACTTGGAGTTTTGAAATATAGTGTTTTCCAATAGGGTGTGGGCTATGGGATGAATGCACTTGTCAAATCTGAGCAAATTTTATGAGTAGGATTTATGCTTCTCACTCTATATACATTTTACTTAAAATAAGGAACTGTAGACAAAAATTATCCAGGCTAATGTGTTTTTCTCCCCATTCTACTCAGTGGTTTAAGGAGAGGAACATTAGAAGCAAGAACTAAAGTTAATTCAGAATTAGAGTCTATCAAAGAGAGCAAGAGAATAAGAGAAAAAAGTTGAAATTATTAGAAGGGACATGGTTAAAACAAAGGGGGTTGACTGTAGAGGGAAGGGACTAAACATTGGAATGAAATCAATAGGCAAATGTACAAGGGTCAAGTCTGGTCAGAGCAAAGGTTTAGAGAAGTAGACAAGCAAAATGCTGGAATCTTCACAAGTTGTAGCCATAGAATTCAAAATTCAAACTTAAGATTTCATATGATTCAACAGTTATATGTTTGACGATGTCCAGGGTCTACAGTAGGTCCCCTGTGTTGGACTGACATACCATTGTATATTAGTTTCCTAGGGCTTCTGTAACAAAGATCTTAAAATGAGTGGCTGAAAACAGTAGAAATTTATTATTTCATGGTTTTCGAGGTTAGAATTTCAATCAAGATGTCAGCAGGGCCACACTCCCCCTGAAGGCACAGGAATGGATCTCTATCAAGCCTTCTAGCTCCTGGTAGCCTCTGGCATCTTTTGGCTTGCAGATGATATTCTCCTTGTGTCTTCACATTGTCTTCCTTCTATGCCTGTCTGTCTCTTCACTTGGCATTCTCCCAGTGTGCATGCTTCTGTGTCCAAGTTTCTCACTTTTCTAAGGACACAGTCATATTGGATTAGGGTTCAAATTAACATCTTCACCTTACTCACCTGCAAATAATATGACACTGTTTCCAATAAAATCACATTCAGAAGTATGGGGAGTTAGGAATTAAGGGCACAGTTTAACATGTGACACAAGCTTAAGAAGCCAGCTTAGTAAAGGAAGCCAGAAATTAGTGATAGATATTGAGAATGATGAAGGAGGGATGATAAGGTCATACTACATGCGTCAGAAGGGAGCATAGCAGTCTAGAAATGGCCTGGGGTGACATAGCAAGTTGTCACTGAGGAGTAGGTATGTGGATGAAAGGTTTATAATTTTTTGAGGGGAAATCATGCTGACCTTATGTGCAGGCTTGGAGACCTTGTGTGCAGGATGGAGAAGAATCAGACGGTTGTGAAGGTGGCACAGTGAGGAGACTGAGTGGAATGAAGGAGGTCCAAAAGAGCAGCCCTGCAGTGGGACTCCAGGTGGGAAAGCTCCCAGGCAAGCAGGTGGGGTTAGTTCTCCCTCTGAACTGGATACCTCCTCCTGGTTGCACCTACCATATTTATTTAAAATGACATTACATTTTATGTCCTTTGGTGTGTAGGAGGAAAAGGCCAAACTCTTTCCCCTGGAAGTTTTTCAAAAGCTCTTTCCATTGTTTGAAAAATGATATTTGCATGGCTGGGTCATTAACATCATCTGTTTTGTAGCTTAAATATCACCAGCTCCAAGAAGACTTCTTACCTTTGACTCAAAAATGGTTATATGGCAAATATCTATCACATCTTATAATATTTTAACTATTTGCATAGAAGGCATCACTCTCTGATACCTAGTTTCTTTATTTCTCTTTATCATTTATACCACACTACTGAAATGGAAAAAAAAAAAAAGCCTGAATTCTTTTGATCATTTCTTTATTCCCAGCAACTAAAGCAGTGATTAGCACAAGGAAGCTCTTGAGAAATATTTGTTGAATGAAATGTGATGTCTGCTTTGTTCATCATTACATTCCTAGCACATAGACCCACCATATAATCATTCTGCTTATATAATCATGCTTAATAATCGTGCTTAATAAATCATTCTGAATGCATTAATTAATAAATAGATGAGTGACCAAATGGAGTAAACTTTCAGTAATTACTAGAGATGACAACAGATTGGGAGACATGATAAAATTTTGCAGATGAAGGTTTTTAGAATGAATTACAAAATGCTGAAGATGTAGCAAATTTGGTGGGGTGAGTAACAGCCCCAAGAGATAGTCCTAATCCTTAGAACTAGTAAATATGTTACCCTCAAGTTCAACAGTACTTCACAAATGTGATTAAATTAAGGACCTTCAGATGGGGAGATTATCTCAAGGTAATCTGTGGTGGGCCCAATGCAACCACAGAGTTGTTATTAAAAGGGAATAGGGAGGTGATGTAGTGACAGAAGAGAGGGAAACAAGTCAAAGAAATTTCAAAATTCCTCATTGCTGGCTTTGAAGATGAAGAAGGGTCTACAAGTCAAAAAAAAAAAAAAAAAAAGTAACCCTATAATACATGGAAAAAATCAAGAACTAGATTCTCCCCTTATGTGTCCAGAAAGAATTCTGCCCTGATGATCCCATTTTAGTTTTTCAACCATCAGAACTGTAAGAGAGCAAATGCATGCATTTTAAGTTCCTAATCTGCCATAATTTTGTTACAGTAGCAATAGGAACCTTATACAGTGGGTGAGGGATGAAGATGGAAAGGTTGGACTAATGGATTCATTGAACAGCTGAAGGGATCATTGAATGATAAATTTGATTTTCCACATTACATTTTTAAGGCAATTGCTACATTGCAATATATAACTGAATATATGTTTGTATATATGTATATTTTATTTCACATCCTTGCTTCACATACTACTGTGTGAAATAAAATGAAATTGTTATTACCAAATTTCAATGTATTTGTATCTGAACTAATATTTTAAAAGCCAGAAATAACTTCTTTCTTTACCCTTATTAGAAACAGGTAATTGCCCTCTTTATTTTCTATCCTTTAGAATACGTGTAATTCTGTCTTACAAAAACAAGAATCTTATATAAGGAAGGTTTTAATGTTGCCTCAAAATAGAGTAAATCTAAGTCATCAAATGGCAATTAAACATCAGAATTTTGAAATTCAGGGCAACCTTTAATGTGGTTACTACCCAAATTATTAGCAATAGCAGCATCACATGGGTACTTACTAGAAATATAGCATCTTACTCCACCCAAGCATATGAAATCATAATTTGCATTTTAATATTACTCCCAGGTAATCTGTACACACATTAAAATTTGAAAAGCACTGGCTTGTTTTATCTAATCAGAATTTGTTTTGCAAGGAAGAAACTTATTTTCAAAGAAATTAAAAATCACAATTAGAAGAAGAACTGAAATTCCAGTTTTCAAGGAGGTGTTGTTTCTTCTAGGACAAGGGAAGAGGCAGGTGCTATAACCTTAAAAACACTACCTTTAAATAGTTTCTTCTTTTCCAGAGAATAATTAACACACATCTTGATGTAACTCTGAAGTTACATAGAGGTCGTCCCTGTTGCCAAAGCAGTACTATGGCTTTATGTTACTTTATTTCAAATATTTCATCCTTAAAATTGAAACTACCAACTACTAATTTTGACTGAAAATTTTTTTAAAGATTTTATTTATTTATTTGACAGAGAGAGAGAGAGATCGCAAGTAGGCAGAGAGGCAGGCAGAGAGAGAGAGGGGAAGCAGGCTCCCTGTTGAGCAGAGAGCCCAATGCAGGGCTTGATCCCAGGACCCTGAGATCATGACTTGAGCTGAAGACAGAGGCTTTAACCCACGAGCCACCCAGGTGCCCCTTGACTGAACATTTTTCTTTAATTACGATAACCGCTGAGGTTTAGATGAGAATTTTCTTTACTGCAAAGTGGTGGTGGGAATGCGCATAATAGAAGAAACATGATTCTATTAAATTGAAGAAATCAACAATATCCTCAGTATTAACGAGAAATTCAACCTCCATATCCATGTAAAATCCATGTGAAGGTGCTGATTTGATTAATGCATTCAATTATAAATTAAACTATAGTTATTTTACTACCAGTTTTGCTGATTTTTTAAAAAGTATTAGAGGGACTGATTAAATCATTATGCAAAATATTGAATGAAATTCTCACATATTTCTGTTACAACATATGCCTTATATTTTGAAAAGAAAGATCAGAAATAAAGCTATTTAAAAGGAGATCACTTAAATATAAGTGATAAAAATTTCAATCTAAATAGCTTTCTCTGCCATATTGATTATAATAAATCAACTGGTGAGATAGATGACAAAAAGTTTAAAATCAGAACACCACCTAAAAGGAAAATGTGGTAATTTAAATGGAGGATTAAATAACAGATTAATAAAAGAGATTCCTTTTTAATTATAATTATCCCATCTGTGCATTTTTTATATATTGTCAAACTGCCCTCTCATAATGAATATTTTACAGGACAAAATAACATTGATTTTAAGCAACCTAAAACCAAATTTTACGTATTATATTTCATTGATATTGGAAGTTCTTTGGTAAACTTAAAAGGACATGCATCCATTTTTTACAGCTTTACTGATATTGACCACAATTAATTATTTTTTAATCTTTAGCTTTCCTAACCTGAGAAATTTGTCATAGAAACATACATCACATACAGTGCCTTTTCTTAACAGTTGACATGAAAGGAATTGCATTTTCAAGATGTAAGTATATTCAGGGCTATTTCATTATTTTCTTTATTATTTGAGGTACTGGGTTAAAAGCCATCACATTTACAATTGAAATAATAATGAGATGTATCACAAGTAACTAAGTGTGCTTCCTTTCCATAAAGTAAAATCAAAACAAAAATGGTTAGATTGGTGGGAATATTTTGATTATTCTATATTTAACATGAGAAATGAAAAAAATTAAAATAAATAATTATGAATGTAGATGCATATCATAAGCAATCTACTACATGTAGGAAATAGATTTTTCATAGATAGATGTTAAATAGTCTCATAGAGGAGAAAAGTAAATGAACAGATGACTTGCAGTTTTGTGTAACATTCAGAAAATAGATTGCTATTTTAAATAAAACTGCCATATAGATTGTAAGACATATATAAGTCCAGGTATACTGTGAAGTATAATTGTTTATGCCAAGAAAATGAACCTTGACTCAACTACTTCCTAGCTATGTAAATACACTGAAGTTATTGAACTTCCAAATACCTTTGTTTCCTTCCCTGTTAAAAGGTGCATTCGTGTAAGCCCACCTCCAGGGATAAAATTGAATGAATCTATTAATATTTAAACAACGGTTGCATCAAAGCAAGTAGAGACATAATATGAAAATAACGTGAGAATTAATCTGAGTAATATCTGCATTTGTCAGATGATATCTGCCTAAGTATGACAAGGTTATCAGTATCACACATGTATAAAATATGCATAGACCTACATTTAATTCAAAGATAGTACCACCAATGTGTCGAATTAATGAATCAATTAGTCTATCATGTTCCAAGAGCAACTAATATTTCTAAAATGAGGGATGTCTACCCTTGGATTCAATATTAAAATACAAATATATAACAATATAGTTATTATAACTATAATGATATAATTTGTAAACAATTATTAACATGATAATAATGTCATATGTAAAATGGAAATGAATTTGCAGGTACCTGGTTATTAATTAGGTAAATAGAAAATATTCCACTGAGCATGACAAATAAAAAAATAGATTTTTTTCTTTTGATAATGATTCATCTTCTAATAATTCTAGAAAAAACAAGGATTTTTTATCTGCTTGTCTGGGTACGAATCTTGGTTCAGATGCTTCCAGTGAGGAGAATATAAATGTGATCATTCTCTCTACCCTTTTGTCTGCATAAGTATGAGTTCCTTATGTGTGATCAAGGGCAGAATCTTTTTTTTTCCCTAGTTTTATTGAGACACAACTGACATAATATTTTGTAAGTTTAAGTGTATGACATGTTAATTTGATAGACATATATACTACAATATGATTACCCTTATCATTAGCTAACACCTCCATCCCCTCACATAATTATCATTTCTTCTTTGCATTGAGAATATTTAAGATCTACTTTCCTAGCAACTTTTAAGTTTGTAATACAGTATTTTTAACTGTAATAACAGTACTGTGCATTAGATCCCCAGAACTTAGTCTAACAAAAGTTTGTACCTTTTGACCAAGACCTCTCCATTTCCCCTACCCTCCATTCTACCCTCCATTTTTACAACTTCAATCTTCGGGATTTCAAAAGTAAGTGGTATCTTGCAATATATATCTTTCTCTGTCTGACTTATGTCACTTAGAATAATGCATTTAAGTTCCATCTGTGTTGTCACAAATAGTAAGATTTCCTTCTTTCTCATGGCTGAATCTTATTCTATTATCTATGCCTATATCTATATCTGTATCTCTAATCTATTTATATTACATCTTTATTCATTCATTGATTGATGGACACAGGTTATTTTCCATAGGTAGTACAGTTTGAAATCTGAAAGTATGAAGCCTCCAGCTTTGTCCTTTTTCAGGATTTCTTTGACTACCTGTGGTCTTTTGTGACTCCATACAAATTTTAGGATTTTTTTTTCTATTTCTATTAAAAATTCCATTAAAATTTTGATAGGGATTGAGTTCAGCTTATAGGTGGCTTTGGGTAATATGAACATGTTAACATCAATTCTTCTGCTCCACGAACACAGGCTATCTTTCCAGTTTGTGTTTCCTTTAACTTTTTTTTTTTTTTTTAAGATTTTACTTATTTATTTGACAGACAGAGATCACAGGTAAGCAGAGAGAGAGGGGGAAACAGGCTCCCTGCTGAGCAAAGAGCCCGATGAGGGGCTCAATCCCAGACCTGGGGATCACGACCTGAGCCAAAGGCAGAGGCTTTAACCCACTGAGCCACCCAGGCACCCTCCTTTAACTTTTTTCATCACTATCTTTTAGTTTTAATTTTTGAGATTTTTCAATTCCTTGTTTAAATGTATTTCTAAGTTTTATTGTTTTAATAATACTATTGTGAATGGAATTGTTTTATTTCTTTTTCATGTATATCATTGTTAGTGTTTAGAAACACATCTGATTTCTATATATTGATTGTATATCCTGCAAATTTATTAAATTCATTGACTAGTTTTAACAGTTTTGGTTTTGGTTAATTGCCACTTTCTGTTTGACAAAGCACCAAATAAATACAGAGTACTAAGGGAATGTAAGGATATGGAGATCATCTGTCTCTGCCCCCATCTGCAAGTCTGAATAAGGTCTTCATGGAGAAATGGTAAAAACCGAGGTTGGAAAAGTCATGCTCAATGTGAGACTGAGAAAATGCAATGCGTGATAAAATATGAACAAGATTTGGGAACAGGATTATTTATCACAAAAACCTACGTGTAGACACAAATAGATGCTCAGAGAGTTCACAAGAAAGGGTCTGTGTCCACACAAGCAAGAAGAGAGAACATAGGACCCCCCAGAAATGCTCCATTTCCCCACAGTGGTCCTGAACTTCCCCTAAGTATTCTACTGGTAATGCCCTTTGTTAAGCAGCCTCATGTGGAGGACTGTGGATAAACCTGTTCCTGCTCTGTGAGCATAAGATACTACCTCTATTTGTTTTTTATTGCTATATAACAAATTATCACAAACTTAGCACCTTAATACAGTACACATTTATGGCCTCATAGTTTCTGTGCATCATGAGTTAGTATGCCTTGTCTGGGTTTTCTGTTTCAGAGTCTCCCTGGGCTGCAATCTGGATGTCAGTTGAGGTTGAGGGCTCACCAGAGGCTTGGCTGTAAAATGATCCTCTTCCAACCTCCTCCTGCAGGTTGTTGACAGAATTTACTGAGGTTCCCATTTTCTTTCTGGCTCTCAGCCAGCATATGCCCTGATGTCCTAGTCTCTTTCACTGTCCTATCATATGGCTCGTTACCTAGCTATTTTAATCAAGGCTGTTTGCTTCTTCATCTCCAGCAGAGGAATCAGTCTGACCTAGGGAGAGACCAATTCCTCTGTTATAGGATTTAATCAGTTGAAGTGAGTCCCACACAGAATATTCTCCTTTTGAACAAGTTAAAATCAACTAAGTATTATAATGTACATTTGAAAAATGTCTTCATCTTTTTTACATTTTTCAGGCTAAAACTAAATCAGATTCCCCCTACATGCAAGGAGAGGGAATTGTACAAAAGTACAACTCATTGGAGAACAACTTAGGATGTGTCTGATATCCTACCTTTCAGGAATTTCCTGAGAAATAGGCATGTGAAGTAGGGGGAGAAGATTGGCATTTCTGGGAGTAGCTTTGATGAGCTACCATAGAATGTATCCAGATGAAAAAGCCCAAGCAAAGTAATTGACTTGGGACAATAAGTGTGTGTGTGTGTGTGTGTGTGTGTGTACACACATGTATCTGCACTGGTATGTACGTATTGAAATACCAATTTCTCTGAGCATCTTTAAAATTTTGGAAACCAGCCTTCTTTACTTAAATCATCCCTAGATTAGTATCAGATAGGCAGATAAAATTCTACTTCTCTGTCTTAACAGAACCCTTGTAACCTGAACAAATGTAAGGAACTTTATGTTAAGGCCCATAGTTATGGATGGCTCCAGAGAGCAAACCTCTTTGCCAGTAATTGCAGAAACCATCCTCAAGGGTGATATTGTATTTTTCACTCCATCAGCAAGAATTACCAACCAGTCATAATCTTTGGGTACATATGACTAGTCTAAGGTTTTTATAATTGTTTGGGCTGAGGATTCCCAGTAAGGTATCCACTGAAAAAAGATACGGGTTTTGGGGCGCCTGGGTGGCTCAGTGGGTTAAAGCCTCTGCCTTCGGCTCGGGTCATGATCCCAGGGTCCTGGGATCGAGCCCCAAGTCGGGCTCTCTGCCCCGCAGGGAGCCTGCTTCCTCCCCCTCTCTCTCTGCCTGCCTTTCTCCCTACTTGTGATTTCTCTCTCTCTGTCAAATAAATAAAATCTTAAAAAAAAAAAAAAAAAGATACAGGTTTAGAAACTCTAGATTAAATATTGGCATAAGTATAACATAAACGTTGAGAAGTTCTTGGGTATACAGTGTTTTAAATGCTGGTTGATAGCTGAGTATGTTATCTATTAGTGTATCCAAAATATATTACTAAATTATCATAACAAGGACTTCATACATGGTAATTCTCATTAGCGGTCTTTTGTCTTCTTTATTTATGAATATAATAGACAAGATGCTAGAGCAAAAACTAATTTTAAGAGTCATTTTCTAACTAAAGATTTTATGTGATGGCTACAGAATTAAATTTAGTGTCTCTCCTCATATTTTAACCAAAGTAAAAATTAGGCATGTCTAGATCTCTTAAGTGCAGTCCTCGGAGTAAAGGCTTACATGGTGTCTTCCCTTCAACGGCGAGTCATTCCACTGTGGTCACAACATGCTTTAAGATTGTATCTAATTAGGGTAGGAAAGGTCTGCATTTTCCTCTCATTTTATGACTGAGGAAAGAGTGATCAAGTGATTAATATCTGGAAGCACAATTACGAAGCCAACTAAGAGCATGCCTTGTAGCTGTACCTGAATGGTTGCTGAAAATTTCATCCAACTTATTTTCACATAACGTCCGGGAAAGCTGAGAGCCAGCAGGTTCAAATTACTCACCTACGCTTAATATACAATTGTTAGTTTTGAAGAGACTAGAGTAAATGTGTGCTGATTTTACTGTCTATTAACTTTCTGCGGTTATTTTTGTAATGTTGCTCTCTATTACTACCCTAAATCTCCTGCAGGGCAAAGATCATCATGATCCACATTATAAGTATTTCAAAAGCCTCTAAAAGTGTTACACATTATAAGTACTCAATAGGTGATCATTGAAAAGGTGAATGAATAAGAAGGAAATAATTTAGTCTGAAAAATAAAGACAACCAACACTGAAAGACAAGAAAAGCCTCATTCAAATTATTAAATTTATTTCTGCTAGGGCAAAGAGTGCAAAATAATACAGCTGGCTTTTCCTATTTGAAAGGAAAGCAAGGGCACATTTCTAAAATAAGGTCACCCAAACCCAGTGTAGACCACATGCTTATCTCTAAAATATATTATTTGTGAAGTTTTTGAATTTCTGGAAATGCATTATTATCAAAGCAGACAAAGCACAGCTTGCTTAATACTTTGATGTCGGATGGCTCGTTCTTAAGTTCTATTTTCTTTGTGGTTAAATCTTTGGCTGAAGGGTTTGCAAGTCTGCAAAATAAAAATAAAAATGAATATCAGACAGGATTATATGTCTACATCTCTAATCACTAGATTAAAATAAAGAGAGATTGCAAAAGTACAGTGAGGTTTACATCTACCTTTTAATTTGAATAATGGTGGTGGTATTTTTCTTTTAAATATGAAAATGTTTATTTTATTCTACAATTATTGGTTTATTCTCTAGTGACAGCTTGGTCACATTAGATCAGCTAAGGTGCATTTAACAAAGTCAAGCATAGTATGAAGTTCCCACAGTTTTGTTACAATGTCTTGTATTTGCAAAAATATTTCAGTCTCAGTGATTGCTTATAAAGAGATATAGGACTGATGAAACGTCAGTCCCTTATACAGAATGAAAGAATTTGAGAGAACAGAATAGGTAATTATTTTGTGTGTGAGTATATTATGGATAAAATAAATTTATTGGCACCAATTTAAGCATCACAAATGCATAGGCATTCTTGATTCTTCCACCTCAGATCAGATCCTCTCTTAAAATGATACTCAGAACAAATACATTTATACACACATATAACTTAAGAAAATTTTAACTATGTAAATTATATATGTAAAATGCAGAAAAGCTGTACTTTTTATAAATTCAACCAAGACTTCTTGACTGCCAACTGAAGTTTCAGCATTATATTAAACAGTATATAAATACAGGAATGCAATCTTTAACCTTTCAGAACAGTGATTTGCAACCATGGCTCTGTTTTATTATTACTTATGGAGTGATTAAAATAAAGACACCGAACCCCTCTTGCAGAGACTGTGATTCAGAACATCTGGGGCAGGTGCTAGTAAATTCTGTTAAAATTCTGTGATTCAAATGAAAAATCATTTTTGAAAAACCTGCTTTCTCTGTTGGACTAACTCACTCTGTGAAGACATAATTAAAGTAATTTTAAGAACATTATAAGAATAAGCTCTGGGGGTGCCTGGGTGGCTCAGTGGGTTAAAGCCTCTGCCTTTAGCTCAGGTCATGACCCCGGGGTGCGGGGATCGAGGCCCCCATAGGGCTCTCTGCTCAGCAGGGAGCCTGCCTCCCTCTCTCTACCTACTGCCTCTCTGCCTACTTGTGATCTCTATCAAATAAATAAATAAAATCCTTAAAAAAAAAAAGAATAAGCTCTAGATACAAAATAATCATTGAAGATATATATCTAGTCCATTGTATTTTCCCAGAAAGCTCATTTGAGTCTCAGTTTGTTTGATTTGGGTTTGAACAGATAAAGGGTAAGAAAACACTTTTTTTTTTTTTTTTTTTTTTTTTTAACCAAGCATTTGGTATAGTACAGAGGAGGTTGGAGAGGCAACCATAGATCATGAAATGTGATGAGCATTTTGGAGTTTTCCTTGAAGGTTATAGGAACTCAATAAAGAATTTTCAGGAAAAAATAGTGACTGTATTCTAGAATGCAAATTCTGGTTGCAGAGTAAACATCAAGAGTCTCAATTCGTACACTATTGGGAACTACATCTCCCAGCATGCTCTGTGGCAGCCAATGGAACCAGAAGAGAGTGGAAGAGTCAGAGCATCACAATAAATATTGAAGGGGTGGGTCAGTGTGGTGTCAGAGATGGCAGAGTTAGTAAATGAGGACTTATAAAAATTTGAAGTACAGAGTAAAGATAATGAGGAATAAAAAGGAAGGCATTTTTTTTTAAGATTTTGTTTATTTATTTGACAGACAGAGATCACAAGTAGGCAGAGAGGCAGGCAGAGAGAGAGAGGAAGGGAAGCAGGCTCCCTGCTGAGCAGAGAGCCCGATGCGGGGCTCGATCCCAGGACCCTGAGACCATGACCTGAGCCAAAGGCAGAGGCTTAACCCACTGAGCCACCCAGGCGCCCAAAGGAAGGCATTTTTAAAAAGCAACAAATAGAACTTTTAAAATTTGGAATTGAAAAGTTAATTAATAACTTTTATTAGTATATAAAAAATATATAGATTTTTTTCCTTTCCCATAATTCACAACAACAGATTAAAAGCAGAAGAGATTAGTGAAAATGAGAACACAGCAATAGAAGGTATCCAAACAGAAGTAGAGAGAGAACAAAGTGAAAATAATAAACATAGCCCCATTGACCTATTGAATACTGTAAAATGGTATAGCATACATGTAATAGAGTCCCAGAAGAGCAAGAGGTAAAAAAGGCAGAAAAATATGAGCTAGCTAGTAAGAATCAAAGCAGGTAGTCTAGGACAGGAACAGTGTAGTCAGTGGAGGTGGGCAGGCAGTCGTTGTGTTAACATACACAATAATGTGCCTGTAATTGAAGAAATTGGCACAGGTTGATCGTGTTCAATTGGAAATTTAAGTCTATTTAATCAAAACACTTTTTGTTACAAGCTTGTGTGGGGTCTGGATAGTGACTTGAACTCTACAAAGTGTATTCTAGATTATTTTTAGAATTGATTATACCAAAAGAGGATAAGGGCAAGGGAACACTTTAGGAAACATCTACAATTGTGTAGTTATGGGAGATAATGAGGGCCTGAATTTGTACAGTGTCACACTAAACAAGAAAGTGGATTTGAAAAGCCTTAAAGGTAGAGTAGAATTTAGCCACTGAGTAAATAAAGATAAGGAATGCTTCAGCTTAGGTTGAAATTTTGAGACGTCAAGGAAAGAACAAAAAATTTGTAGAGAAAGAAGACATGTTCTAATGTAAATAATTCAAAGTACAGACAGGAGAGGAATTTAGAAATGTCAAGAAAATACATTGTAGTGCTAAACCTTGTGGGGCCAGCATTGTAAATTTAAATTAGTGTGTTATTTTAATTTTATTTATTGTCTCCCTTAATACCTAAAACTGTATTACATACTTTGTAAATTTTTAAGAAAAAAACTTTTCATTTAAATAGTTGATTAATATGACTTGTGTACAAATCTTTGGAGAAGACCGCAATGTTTTTCAAAATGAACACTAAAAGAAACGAAGCCCTAAGATATTTGGAAAGGAAGACTGAAGCCATAAACTCAAAAATGCCAATAAGAATGCTTTGCAAGAACAATTGTAAGGTAGAGTTCTTATAGAAGATACTTTGTGTATTATCACAAAATTAAAGGATCATGGGTGACCGCTTTTGCTAAGGAGTCTGGATGTGTAGGATTAAACTAATAAGGACACAGCAGACTAGCTGTTTATTGAAGAAAAGGTGAGCCACTGTATATTTAACTAGTTTACAAAACAATGAGAATAAAATAACTTGAGGTAATTTTTCACCACAAACTTAGAATGCACCCAACATAAATATTTCTAAATGTTAATGCTTTCAGTGTATAATATAACAGTATATGGCCAGAAAGTATGCAGTACCGGAACCAGCATAATCATCTAATACTGAAAGCATTGATTAGGAGGAAGTAAACTACTGTGGCAAAGTCATTGGAACTGTTAACAGTTCCAAGTATTAAGCTGCACTGCAGTGTTTTTAATATACTGCTTCAGGCAGCATTTCCATTGCAAAATGTTGGACGGTGTATATGATATGTGGCACCGCTACTATCTGCTGTCAAGGTTAATCCATCCAGATCAATTTTCGGTATTTAGAAGTTGCTTCCAGCCTGTTTATAAAAATAGTACAGCCAGTGCATGGAAGACTTTTATTTTATATTGAGATGTAGAGCAATTTCATAGTTTTGCAATTTATTTCAGGATTGGTAAGTAGGAAACATTCTAAAATATTTAAGTTTGTCTTCCTTAAAAAACTCACAAAATTTCTCATTGTTTTTTATATTGGTGGAACAGTTACGCAAGTGAGGAAAACATCTTATTCAACTCACTTTCACTCACTTTCTGAAAGATTTATTGCTGATTTGATAAGTAGGTGGATATATAGAAAGGTAGACATAAGCACAGAGTCACACACATATGTATACAATTTATAAAGAAGTTTGTCAGAAAAGATGAATAACCCTTCTTATCAAAATCATAAAAAAGCCATCAGAAAGGAACTGTTTCAGTAATTCAAGAGTTTTGTATTGATTATGTCATTATATTAGCTATCAAAGAAGACTTGAAAATAATACAAATATTTCTATAGTTAGTAAATATATACTGATGAATGTGCTCATTGATCACTGTATCTGCATACTGTTCATTATTAATTTACTGGACAATTATTAGATACATGATATGTCACCAGTCTTTAAGAATATGATCAATTTCTCTTTGAAAGCAAATTGTGATTTTCAAATAATTACTGTATAATTTAGTGTAATTATAGAATCATTAATGTTTTATTTTAAAAGATGTCTCTAAATGCAAAAAAAAAAAAGACTTCAGTTTATATCAGCAATATTCTTAAGAAGAATGTTCATCCAATCTAAGATCATTCCTGGGAACTGTAATTCTGTAGCAACTTGGAGGAAAAGAAGAAAGTAAAATCAAATAATGGAATATAGCCATCCATTTAGTAGATATAGATTCAGTAGCAGACATTTAGTTTCCTTCTGGCTTTCTTAGACACTGGCTGCTACCTCTATAATCCTCTATCATATTCAATGAATTCAAAAACAAGAAAATAATGGCAGTGCCTAGTATTCAACTTTTACTCTTTCTTACTTTTTTTGATGATTTGAGGAAATACATTTGGAATAATGCTATTGTATCAACAAGTATCTTTAAGATTCTTATTATCAAAGCCATACATTTGCAACAACAAATATGATCCAAGTGTTCAATGAAACCAATTTTGCGGTAAATCTGGCAACAAAATGGGTTTGAAGTTTATCTGTAAAATATCAAAACCACTTAATTGCTTGAGAGAGTTCAGCAAATGTTGGGTTAAGTTGATTAGAATTAATGGTTCTTATTATAATCAATATATATTTTTCTTGGCATTCTACTTTTAATGATTTCACTTCAGTTATATTGTGCCTTAAGCCCATTGCTTAGGTTGATTGCAGACTTTCATACACCCACTAGTGAACAGTGAGCTATCGTGTGGTACTGCACATTCTAGTGAATGGTTCATTGGTGGTGTTATGACAATTTATGCTATTCAACAATATTTAATGGGTTATCCTCTATATTAAATAATTTTAGCCTATTCTTTCATACAATTAAGTACTGGAAAATAAAAATCACTAATATTAGTAACAATGAAAGGTCTAGAATTCTAATTCTTAATACAATTATATTATAATACAATTATAATAACCTAGGAATAATCATGTTTACCAATGCAGCACATTTTTTTCAAAAAATTTTTGGGGGTGCCTGGGTGGCTCAGTCGGTTAAACATCTGACTCGGTCATGATGTTAGGGTATTGAGATCAAGCTCCGCACTGAGTGGAGCCTGCTTAAGATTTTCTCTCAGTCTGCCTCTGCCCCTCTCCCTCTTCCCCCCACCTCAAAAAATAAAAATAAAATATTAAAAAGTAATTAAAAATTAATGTTTCAAGTGTTTATTTAAATTCTAATTAACATAAATTGTAATATTAGTTTCAGGAGTAGAAATCAGTGATTCATCACTTACATGTAACACCCAGTGCCCATCACAGCAAGCTCTGTCCTTAATATCCATCATCCATTTAGACCATCCCCCTGTCCCAATGCAGCACATTTTTAATATCAATAAAAAATTCACTACTTTACTTTTAGAAGAATGGAGGGAAAGATGAACTAAATAAAGACAAGTAATTTGAACAAAACACAAAAAGTTAATTAGAATGTTGTACTCAAAGCATTACTATTTGTGGCAAGTATTTGGACCATGAAATTTTTCTTTGTTTAAGTGTGATGACATTTTCTGACATAAGAGACTTAGGGGATAAGGAGACTACCAAACCTCTGAGCCCTATTGGATGTCTCAAACAGTTATGCTAGCATTTATCCATCTGTGCATACCAAATTATTCTCAAGAGCCATATTTGGAGATTTTTAGTGCTACTGATGGCTTATAAACAAGCTTAAAATAAAAAAGATAAAAAATAAAATGAAGAGAAATAATGTAAGATTCTAGTTTTCTAACAATATTTCTTGACTGTACCTTAAACACTCTCCTACTATTTCTACTTAGAATAAACATAAAGTAATAAATAATCTTAATATTGAATATTTTTACTATCTAATGTACAAAGTACATATTGTAAATGACCTAATACTAATGATAAAACAATTATAAATAGTTGATTATGTCAAAATTCCAGATTTTTAAATATCTAAATAACATTTAGATTATTATTTTCTCATCTTCAAATTTCTTATGAAAATTATGTCTATAAAATAGAATAATTGGGTATTACATATGGTGGTACCTGAACAAGTGTTATATTTACTAAAAAAATAATTCACACAGGAAAGCCAGACTTAGAGGGGAGCATTGTAAGATGTAAACATTAAGGAAAGCTATTTTAAAGAGATGGCACTTAGAGGTACTTTGTAGGACTTTTGTGTCTAAAATACCAGCTAACCTTTCATCTTCTATTTTCTGAAGCTTTGCATGCCACTTTTCTTTCTATCATCCAAGAATAAATATCAGTCCCTCTCTGATTCTTCTCAAAAAAGCAACTAAAAAAATCAATTGGTAATGTAAATTTTACTAAAGTGTGTATGCAGAGGAAAATTTTATATTATACATTTCTACAAAATAAACTAATACAATCTCCTTAGATATATATATTTTTTCCAATATCCAATATCCCTATGTAGATTTCTTCTTATGCATTTCTTATACAGTGACAACCTTGCTAAAAATGTGTCTCTTTCTTGGATTTTCCAGAGACGTTGGAATTCTTATTTTTATCGTGCTGAACATCTCAGCCCAAACCCATGTCTACCCTCTAAGTTTGCGTATTCCAATTCAAATACAAGTGCTCCCATTTTCCAGGACCCATCCTCTATTGGGTGCAGTTTTAGAGTCCATATTTGTGTCTTAGAGCATACTCATGGTTCTACTTTCACTTGAGCTAATTTTCCACTAACAAGTACACTGTCCTCTTAAAAGAGAATATATATATATATATGACCATATTATACAGACTGGATCTTAAAAGGAGGAGCCTAAATAGACAAGATCAAACAAAACACAGAACAGATCTATACTCAGAAAATTATAGAACAGTGATGAAAGAAATTGAGGAAGACACAAAGAAATGGAAAAAAAAAATTCCATGCTCATGGATTGGAAGAACAAATACTGTTAAAATGTCTATGCTACCTAGAATGATCTACACATTCAATTGAATCCTTATCAAAATACCATCAACTTCTTTCACAGAACCAGAACAAATAATTTTAAAATTTGTTTGGAACCAGAAAAGACCCCCAATAGTCACAACAATACTGGAAAAGAAAAGAAAAGCAGAATCTCAATTCCAGACTTCAAGCTCTATAACAAAGCTGTTATAATCAAGACACCATGATACTGGCACAAAAACAGACACATACAATGGAACACAATAAAGAGCCCAGAAATGGACTCTCAACTCTATGGTCAACTCATCGGTCAACTCATCTGTCAACTCATCTTCACAAATCAGGAAAGAATATTTAGTGGAAAAAAGACAGCCTCTTCAAAAAGTGGTTTTGGAAAATTAGACACCCACATGCAGAAGAATGAAACTGGACCATTTCCTTACACCACACACAAAAATAGACTCAAAATGGATAAAAGACCTAAATATGAGACAGGAATCCATTAAAATCCTAGAGGAAAACACAGGCAGCAACCTCTTTGACCTCAACCACACCAACTACTTGCTAGACACATTTCCAAAGGCAAGAAAAACAAAGTCAAAAATGAACTATTGGGATTTCATTAAGATAAAAAGCTTTTGCACAGAAAGGAAACAGTTGACAAAACCAAAAGTCAACCAATCGAGTGAGAGAATGTTTATAAATGACATATCAAATAAAAGGCTAGTATCCAAAATCTTTAAAGAACTTATCAAACTCAACACCCAAAGAACAAGTAATCCAATCAAGAAATGGGCAGAGGGGCGCCTGGGTGGCTCAGTGGGTTAAGCCTCTGCCTTAGGCTCAGGTCATGATCCCGGGGTCCTGGCATCGAGTCCCGCATCCGGCTCTCTGCTCAGCAGGGGGCCTGCTTCCCTCTCTCTGTCTGTCTGCCTCTCTGCCTACTTGTGATCTCTCTCTCTCTCTGTGTCAAATAAATAAATAAAATATTAAAAAAAAAAAAAGAAATGGGCAGAGGACTTGAACAGACATTTTTTTTTTTAAGATTTATTTATTTATTTATTTATTTATTTATTTATTTATTTGACAGAGATTACAAGTAGGCAGAGAGGCAGGCAGAGAGAGAGGAGGAAGCAGGCTCCCTGCTGAGCAGAGAGCCCAATGCGGGGCTCGATCCCAGGACCCTGGGATCATGACCTGAGCCAAAGGCAGAGGCTTTAACCCACTGAGCCACCCAGGCACCCCTGAACAGACATTTCTGCAAAGAAGACAGCCAAATGGTCAACAGACAAATGAAAAATGCTCAACATTACTTGGCATCAGGGAAATACAAATCAAAACTACAGTGACATACCACCTCACACCAGTCAGAATGACTAAAATTAACAAGTTAGGAAATGACAGGTGTTGGCAAGCATATGAATGGGAACCCTTGTACACAATTGGTGGGAATGTAAGCTGGTGCAGCCACTCTAGAAAACACTATGAATGTTCCTCAAAAAATTGAAAATAGAGCTACCCTATGACCCAGCAATTGCAATACAATGTATATACCCCAGAGATACAAATAAAGTGATCCAAAGGGCCACGTACACCCCAATGTTTATAGCAACAATGTCCACAATAGCCAAACTATGGAAAGAGCCCAGATGTCCATCGACAGATGAATTGGTAAAGAACGTGTAGTAAAAATATAATGAAATATTATGCAGCCATCAAAAAATGAAATCTTGGGACGCCTGGGGGCTCAGTTGGTTGAGCGGCTGCCTTCGGCTCAGGTCATGATCCCAGCGTCCTGGGATCGAGTCCCACATCGGGCTCCTTGCTTGGCGGGGAGCCTGCTTCTCCCTCTGCCTCTACCTGCCATTCTGTCTGCCTGTGCTCGCTCTCTCTCCCTCTCTCTCTGACAAATAAATAAAAAATCTTTAAAAAAAAAAATGAAATCTTGCCATTTGCAGCGATGTGGATGGAACTAGAAGGTATTATGCTAAGTGAAATAAGCCAATCAGAGAAAGATAATTATCATATGATTTCACTGATATGTAGAATTTAAGAAACAACACACAGGATCATAGGGGAAGAGAGGAAAAAATGAAACAAAATGAACTCAAAGAGGGCGTCAAATCATAAGAGACTCTTAATCATAGGAAACAAACTGAGGGTTACTGGAGGGGAAGGTGATGGAAGGATTGGAGTAACTGGGTGATGGAAATTGGGGTGGGTATGTGTTGTAATGAGCACTGGGTATTATATATGACTGATGAGTCACAGACCTGTACTCCTGAAACAAATAATAGATTAAATGTTAATTGAATTTCAATTAAAAAAAATAAACGAAACAATAAGAAAATAAACTGTGTAAGGTACAATAAGTTGAAACTTTTGGGGTAAAGTTCTTATGTTTGTATTGAGAGGAGGATAAATTTCAGTTGATAATAGAAAACAGGGTGATTTTTTTTAAGTGTTTTGTACTATAAATGTTTAGCTGAGAAATTAGAATCCAATGTAATAAGTAGCAGCAGCACTTTAGCAATCATGACAGTTACAAAGTATAAGAACTAAATTTAGAATAGAAATGTGGTAATGGATCACGGATTGGGTCAAAGGTGAAAGACAGTGTGAAAAGATAGAAAAGAAAGTTATTGAAGCAAACCAAATATGAAATGATTGAGTTTCAAATCAAGGAGGGACAATGGGGATAAAGAGGAAGAGGGCTTGTGAGGACTCAGAAGAATCAAACTGCATGCCGCGCTAGCACACATTCCGGATTTATTTTTACACATAAATTTAGAGCATTAGAATACTTCTAAATTGTATACATGTTAACTCTGAAAGCAGTCAGAACAAAGAAATAAAAATATCTTCTACTAAACAGCAAATCCAGAAATCAGGTTTCACAAAGCTGAAAATAAGCTTAATCTCTTGAAAAAAAGATTATATTGGATAGTTTCATTCTTACCAGTTTTGTGAATTATAGACTATGATTTTTCACAAAAATGAAATTATATTTATATATATATATTTTTTTTTAAGATTTTATTTATTTATTTGACAGAGATCACAAGTAAGCAGAGATACAGGCAGAGAGAGAGAATGGAGGAAGCAGGCTTCCTGCTGAGCAGAGAGCCTGATGCGGGGCTCGATCCCAGGGTCCTGGGATCATGACCTGAGCCGAAGGCAGAGGCTTTAACCCACTGAGCCACCCAGGCGCCCCAATATATTTATATATTTTATATATTAAAATATTTGACTATCATTCTGAATCAATTTAACATAATTTTGATAGTGTGTTTTTTAAACTGTGTATATTTTGAGTGGTTTCCAAAATGGAGTTGCCATGTTTCCAAATGCTTACACAGGTATGCTCTTTGTGGAGAGGAAATTATTAGAACTTCTACCTATAACATAATTTAAATTTGCTTTTATAATATCTATTTTTGTATATGTGTAAAATGCATAGAGTAGGGTCAGTGTGCATATTTGGATTTGTAAATATACTTATGTATAATAAATATATATGTATTATTTAAATATGTGAATATGTATACACATTACATCTTAATCCTTTTACACAGTGAAAAAGATCTGAGATCGTCTGTTAAAAGTTAGGAACTAACTACAGCTGAAAATACCCATAGACAAATATCAAACTATGTTAAATCATATATATATATATATATATATATATATATATATATATATATATATATCTTTCTCTTCACCACATTGTTGTTCAGAGGAGAAGCATCATGTGAGCCCTTCCCAGTCTAGCCAATACAGTACTCTTCCACTTTATTTTTTTTCTCTTATTGTTTTATTATGTTATGTTAGTCACCACACAGTATATCACTAGTTTTTGATGTAGTGTTCCATGACTCATATAACACCCAGTGCTCTGTGCAATCCTCAATACCCATCACCAGGCTCACCCATCCTCCCACACCTCTACCCTCTAAAACCCTCAGTTTGTTTCCCAAAGTCCGTAGTCTCTTTTGGTTCATCTCTCACTCCGAACCCCCCCCCCCTTCATTTTCCCCTTTCTTCTCTTAATATCCTCCATGCTATTTCTTATGTTCCACAAATAACAGAAACCATATAATAATTGACTTTCTCTGCTTGACTTATTTCACTTAGCATAATCTCCTCCAGTCCCATCCATGCTGATGCAAAAGTTGGGTATTCATCCCATCTGATGGCTGAGTAATATTCCATTGTGTATATGGACTATATCTTCTTTATCCACTCATCTGTTGAAGGGCATCTCAGCTCTCTCCACAGTTTAAAAAAAAAAAAAAAAAAGAGGAAATTTCTTAGCTCCTACTGGAAGGGTGCTGAATGCCACAAAACAAGGTTGTTGGGTAAAAAGACCTCAGTAGAACTTGTCACCTAAAGAAGACATCTTTTGAGCAGACCCTCAGTCACACTTAGCACCTTGGATATCACTCCCAAAACTGAAATGAAAATTGCTTAGAGGCCCCACAGTATCCATATTAAAATGATTTGTTGCCTTCCTTCTGATTAAAAATCTACACACCATAAACACCTCCTACACCTTATATACCACTAGAAACCCATGTCTCCAGGTCCACTTGACATCATGCATGTGTATTAATCTGGCATAGTTCCTTACACTTATACAACATCCTATGATATATTTTGACTGATAAGACGTATAATCAGCAAATTTTCTCAAATTTTCAAACTATATCTACAAGTCCATCTGCCTCTTTATAGCGGAAACTCAGTTGTGTCCTGACAACACTACCTCAAATGAATGTATTGCTTTTTTTTGTTTTTCTTTATTTACTACTTAAATTAGGATTCAGATATAAGTGAAAAAAAATGAAAGAAAATGAAAAACCACTCTCCGAACATGTTTTGTATCATCCTAATTCAGTTTCTTTTTCTTTTTTTACCAACATTTTGACTTTACTGAAAACTCCAATTGATTTTTTTCTATGAACTACTTTTTCTTCAACCTATGTCTTCATTTTATTTCCTGTTCAACTTAGAGTCAATGCTCCATAATTATAACAACACCCTTGCAAACACTTTTAATTCCCTTTCCCCTTCTCCATCTGTTTTACCTGATACCTAATTAAACTCAATTTTCTGCCTTCTCCATGACTGCACACAACAGAACTGATTTCTCTCACCTTAAATTCAAGACTACAAATTTCAAATGATCACTTTATACTTAACTCAGAAATCTGACTGTACTTTACATTTAAAAAAAATTCTTAAAAAAAAAAAAAAAATTCTTAACACTCCAAATCTCCTGTTCATTTTCTATATCCTTCTTAATTTTCTTTTCTCTATTCTTTCTTCATTCTTATCTAATAGCCTTGGCTCATGCTTCACTGAGAAAACAGAACCAGTCTGAATGGACTGATTTCATCAAGAGCAAATGCACATGGCACATGCATTCTCTGCCTTTTATCTCACTACCATGGATAAAATATCCCTGCACTTATCAATCAGGTGAGTCTCTTCACTTACACTCTGGATTCTCTCCTTTTTTTTTTTTTTTTTCCAAGAAGTAATTGCTACTCTCTCCAACACTCAGTTTCTTCATTTCACTGGCCCATAAACATGGACTGTTTGTTGGTAATTCTTAATTTTATATTTGAATTCTCTGAACCCCAGTCTTCTTATTCAATAGACTCATGTTGTCTTCTTACAGTGATCTCAAATTTAACATGTCAAAATGTCTTCATTCCTGTTCTTGACACTTCTATCTTATTCTCTTTCAATCTTGTCCAGGTTGATAAACATCATTGCTTCCAATCTGTTGTTCAATCAAAAGTTGAGGAATTGTCTTTGAGTACTACCTTCCCTTACATCAGTACAACAGTAACTCTTAGTTTTCCTAGTATAAAAAATATCTATCTTAATGCCTAATGTCGCTAGCTATGTACTATCACTGTATTAACCACCATAACTTCTTCTTGGATTAATTAATTGACCTTCAATGTGTTCCCTCTGCTCTCACATTTTACCCCCGCAAGCTATGCATAAAAAACTCTTCACAGTATCTTCCATTAACATTTGAGATAAAATTTAGGCTTGCTTCAATTAAAACAGCTCTACATCATTTGTCTTCTTCACAATGCCTGAAAGATGATCTTAACCTGTAATTCCTTCCTCTTGCTTCTATGTTCCTGTCACATTGTCCTTCTTGTGGCTTCCTGAATGCATGGAGCACATTCTTATTTTAGAGCAATTACTTAGAATATCATTCTGCTTGATCTTCCCATGAAGAGCTCTAACTTGGGGTATGTGTGTTACCTACTCAGACAGGCATTCTTTTAACTACTTAACCTAATGGAGCTACATTGTCATTATATCATATCACCCTGATTTACCTTATGTATACCACTTGAACAGCTGTTCCAATTTCTCATGTACATATTTATGTACTTACTTATTATAAGCTGTCTCCTTCAATGGTATGTAACTTCTCTGTAAACAAGTGTTTAAAAAGACCCTCCCTATATCCTAATTTCTGGAATAGAGCTTGAAACATTGTAGGGGGTCTTAGTAAACATTTGTGGGAAGAGTAATTTTAAGATATTCATTGATTTTAATATTGTCAAAAAGGGATCAGTAACTTTCAGAGTTACAGAGACCTACTTGGTTTCCATTTATGATAATAGACTCAGGAACTTGAGCGTAAATCTTGCACTGGAATCTCACAGCAAACACCTTGCTTTTTTTTTAATATGCAACTAATGAATCATTAAATACTACATCAAAAGATAATGATGCACTATATGTTGGATAAGTGAATATTAAAAAAAAAACCTTGCAAGTTATTTTTGTTTTTTAAAGATTTTATTTATTTATTTGATAGATAGAGATCACAAGTAGGCAGAGAGGCAGGCCGAGAGAGAGAGAGAGAGGAGGAGGAAGCAGGCTCCCTGCTGAACAGAGAGCCGGATGCGGGGCTCGACGCGGGGCTCGACGCGGGGCTCGACGCGGGGCTCGACGCGGGGCTCGATCCCACGACCCAGGGAACAGGACCTGAGCCGAAGGCAGAGGCTTTAACCCACTGAGCCACCTAGGGGCCCCAACCTTGCAAATCTAAAAAGCACTTTGTCACTTCTTCATAAAGAAGGCACTCTAGATACATATTTAACATCCTGGTGGTGGTAGCTAAAGCTACCTTAAATAATGTTCAGAAGAATAGAAAAATGTCATTAATAATAACTCTAATTTTTTTTTTACTTTCCACACTTGTGCTATACTACAAAAGAGAATAAATGTTATCAATAGGACCCATTGTGAAAATAAGTAATCATTAATTAGATTGCAATTTTCCTTCCCTCTTTTGTATTCTATGAGTTAACAGAGCTCCCTATAAGTACTATTGCACTAAAGAGACAGTATGTAATAAAATGAATGTAGGTAAATATATACACTTTCATCACACTTCCTACATTGATTTTGTACATGTAACTACTTTTTTTTTTTTTAAGATTTACTTATTTGAGAGAGAGAATGAGGGAGTACACACACTCATACACACACAGAATCCCAGGAAGGGGCAGAGGGAGAGAATCTCAAGCAGACTTCCCATGCAGCCCAGAGCCAGTGTGGGACCCTACCCTGTTGACCCCTGAGATCATGATCGGAGCCCAAATCAAGAATCAGACCCTTAAAGGACTAAGACATCCAGTCATCCCACATATGACTATTTTTTATGTATAATTTAAACTAGCTGATTTAAAATAAATTAAAATTTTATCTTTTCAAATGATTTTCTTTGATGTACAGCAGAATGATAGGTTTACTAAATCCAAGCTACATCACATAAACAGAGTAAATCTATATTACTTAAATAAAATTACTTCAGTTTAAAATTTTCTCCAGTTGTGTCAATATGTGTGTTTTTTTTTTTACTGGAATTTAATTAGTTAATAATAACACTAATACAAACCTATTAGCTATCTTAATTGAAAACAGATTTTTTGAGATTTTATAAATATTTATTCACCCTTGTTAAATCAGATGCACATTTAAAAAGATCTCATAGTAGATAAAAGTTTATGAAGTAATCATTAGTACTATTAGAACACAATCACCTTGCTTTTAAAAAAAAAACCTTCTGAAGAACTTCAAACTTAATTCTAGTGTAATTATTAGCATTACATTCTATCATAATTACATTCTAGTAATTATTAGCATTACATAAAGTATTAGAATTGGATGAACTACAAAAGAAAGTATAGAAAGATCACTGGTTTGGAATTTTGGTCTAGAACAGATTTCACCAGCTGCTGTGGCCCTAGATCAATTCTGTAGTCTTTCTCATCCTCTAAGTTCTCATTTGAAGGAGAAGGATCCCAATGCCTGTTTTTCAGAGGTGACAGCAAGTCCTTCCACACTGAATCAGGAAATAGGTGCGTGGTGCATCAAAAAAATAAAATATATAGCCCAGCAATGGGGGGATAATATACATTACTTTGTAAGCATTATCAAACCGGGTTATGAAACTGAAACAGTAGGAAATTGTAAACCTCAGATGTTAAGCCTGAGTTAGATACACTGACATGTACCCTACCCCCAACTGGACATAAATGGGAAAGAAGACAGCAGGTCTTCTTTCTGGGCTTATGTCTCCCAGGAGGCATCACTCTCCATGTTAGCTGCTGAGACCATTGAATTTCAAAAGCACCCCCTCAAGAAATAAGGAAGTAATGAAGAGATGCCTTCACTTCCACCTTCATGTATATTTGAGCTTCTACCTTTATTTTTCATTACTTAGTAGCTGAAGCAAAAGTTTTCTATAAAACATAAAGTTGACCAAGCTACATCAGACTTTATTTAATGAAAACCTCAAATTTTACCTTCAGAATCAGATGGGCACAGAGACTATGTTTTGACTATCTTTCAACTGAGTTATTCTCTCTTTTTTAAAATATTTATTTATTTACTTATTTTTAGAGAAAGAGAAAGAGCGAGAGAAACAATCAGCAGTGGGGGAGGGGGAGGCAGAAAGAGAGGGCAAGGAAGACATTGACTCTCAAGTAGTCTCCCTGCTGAGTGCAAGGAGGGGCTTGATCTCACAACCTCAAAATCATGGCTGGAACTGAAATCAAGAGTCCTTTAACTGACTGAGCCACCCAGAGGCCCCTCAGCTGAGTTATTCTCAGTTTTATTTGTTTTCAACTTCAATTATTCATGGCTGAAAAAGAGGAGAAGAGAGATGGTCACCTTCAGTACCATTCTTTTTTATTTCTTTTTTGCAAGATTTGGAAATGCAACCCAAATACTACTTTCTTCTGAACACTTCTTTGATTATCCAGCTTTCATGTAGTACTGTCTTTTTAAAAATATGATAAGCTTTAATAGCACTGACCTTTATGGGTATAATGAAGTAAAACTCTAGTAATACACTTGAAATGTTGTCTCATCTATTTATAGGCTGGTAGATATATGTATATTTTTTTCTTTTTTCTAACACACTGAACTCTAATTGGATTTGTAGATGATACAGACTTGGGAACACTAAAAATTTCAATGGGCAAGAAGATGAATCAAAACTAACATAAAATAGTAAGAAAAGCAAAATCCTTAAAACAAGTTAAAATAATTACAAAATTCAGAACCAGGAGATCTACCCAGAACTGGGTATTTCACAATTTACTATTACTATGTTTTACAACAAAAAATGTGTGTGTTTGGGGGGCAAGTTACATGTTTCAAGTTAAATGTACAGTTGCAATGTAACATGTGGCATGTCCAAAAAACACGAAGATTAAAATTTACAATAATATATAAAGTATATGCATATAAAACATATAATATATACACCTAATATTATGCATATACTGTAATACATTTAATATATGTATACTGATGTTATGTGTATTATATATATTTCTTTGTAATAATTCTGATTTTTTAGTTGTTTTATTTTTAATAATTTTATACCAGATTTGTAATGTTGAATTATTTTATTCCTATACACATGCCATCTAGTTACCACAATGAGGTTTTGCAAGTGTTATTTCTCCTGGTTAGTGCCCCTTCCTTTTTTGTTTTTGCTTCATTAAACTTTCAGCTCTTACCTCTATCATCAGTCCCAGGAAAACTTTCTAAATCTGGTTAGATCACCATATTTTATTCCATCTGGTCACCACATGCTCTTGTCCAAAGCTAATGGCATTTGTAATATTAACACTACTCTCTCATTAATTGATTATAGTATACCTCTTCCTTCAGATTTTAGACTTAGGAATTCTTTCTGTTTTACTCAGTATGTCTTTAGTGTTTAATTCATGTCTTTTCAAATATTTATTAAATGTATGACTGAGTATATAAATACAAATAAGTAACACTGTAGATATTCTTATTTCATACCCTACTTTTCCCATGTTTCCTGATGTTTGTTACTTATAGTCTGCTCTCCTTTAGCTGTAAGGTTTCTGTTAATTTTCTGTGTTTGCATTAAAGTGGAAACGCACCTGTCTTAAGTTTTTTCCTCATTATGAAATTTTTTCTTGTTCCTTTAAGGTCATTCACATTCAGTCATACATCTTTGAATATACAAAGCATGTGGCTTTTATATCTTTTATCCCAAAATAATCTGTTTAGATATATGGTTTTCCTTGGAGTTATCAGGCAATGTTGCTTTTTCCTTATGATATATTATCATTTTATTAGCTCTGTGGTGTACATTTTTATTTGCTCTTTCTTATATTCGTCCTTCATTATAAAGATGTGTATTCAACATTTGCATCTCCACTTTCCATTAGAACACAAAATCTTGCCCCTAAGCTTTGCCAAAGGAATTAGGAATTTCTACAACCAATAATACTGTCCTAGTGTATTATGATATTATGAGAAATTGTGTTTGGCGGGGAAAAAAATATAGCAAAATTTTTGTCCTCCAGTAAAATGGTCTTCAAACATTTTTGTTTTCATTCCTGCTAAAATTATTTTTTTAAGATTTTATTTATTTATTTATTTATTTGACAGAGAGAGAGAGATCACAAGTAGGCAGAGAGGCAGGCAGAGAGAGAGGGGGAAGCAGGCTCCCCGCTGAGCAGAGAGCCTAATGTGGGGCTCAATCCCAGGACCCTGAGATCATGAACTGAGCCAAAGGCAGAGGCTTAACCCACTGAGCCACCCAGGCACCCCTGCTAAAATTATTTTTAAATAAGTATGTTTCCTTGTTAGTAAATCAACATCTCAAATATATAGTCATGCAACTCTCAAAGAAAAATATGTATATAAATTTAAACTTAATTTTTTGTTAGTCCATAGTATTTTTACTTTATTTTTTTCTAAATGAGTTATAATCCCTGTATTATTGGTATATAATTAAATATATTGCAGATTATTATAACTACTAAACTAAGTGAATAATTTTTATTACATGATCTTAGCTATTTTCTTGGATGATTATTACTGTTGTGATAAAAGCAAAATTTAGCATTAATTCTTTTTGTACTTTGCATTCTTATAAATGTTTATTTGAGAAACTTTGCTTTCTTGAAGCAATGTCACTCAATGTTTTTAACTCTTTAGTATGAACCAAAAATTGCAAAGTGACTTAGCAGCATTGACAATTTTTAATGATCTTTAGCCTGACATTTTGAATATGTTTACCTCCAATTTTCGAAAGAAAATTGTAAACCATAGGCTTCTAAAGGATTTTGTTTTTTACCCAGTCTTTTGTATTTTCTGAGAAATGTTACCAAGGCTTTTATCAAGATTTGTAAAATAATAGCTAATTTTATCTGTTATTCTTTTGTTTAGAGAAACCCAGAAAAGCTTAGGAAATTAATTAATATACTTCTGCCAATTAAAAAAAATTGTGAAGAGATTTTCTCCCAGTTTCCCCAGTTGAGAAATAAGTAGTATATATTCCTATGTAAGTTGAAGGCATATAGCTTGATGTTTTGATTTACATATACTGTGAAATAGATACCACAATATCTTCAGCTAATAGCCACCTTTTCTATAGGTATAAAAAGAAAAGAAAGGGAAAAAAAAGGAAAAAAATTTCCTTGTGAAGAGAATTCATAGGATTTATCTTAACAACTATATATCACACAGCAGCTACGTTAGCTATAGATAGCATATTGTACATCACATCCCTATTACTTATTGATAACTGGAAGTTCATACCTTTTGACTATCTTCCTCCATGTTCCTCTCCCTTGACCCTCTGCTTCTGGTAAGCACAAACCTGATCTCTTTTCCTATGAGTTTGTTTTTCTTTTTCTCTTTTCCTTTTCTTTCTTTCTTTCTTTCTTTCTTTCTTTCTTTCTTTCTTTTCTTTCTCTTTCTTTCTTTCTTTCTTTCTTTCTTTCTTTCTTTCTTTCTTTCTTTCTTTTATATTCCACATATAAATACATTCATCATACTTGTGCTTAGACCTGCAGATCTGACATACCAAAAAATACCTATCACATAAAGCAGTCTGCATTTTCACTCAACCAATAAGACTTACCTTCTGTTGAAAAAGGAGGCTTACTACAGTTTTCTGCAGAAATGAACTTAATGGAGCACCTGGGTGGCTTAGTTGGCTAAGCATCTGCCTTCTGCTCAGGTTATAAACTCAGGGTTCTGGGATGGAGTCCCACATTGGGCTCCTTGCTCAGCAGGAAGTCTGTTGCTCTCTCTCCCTCTGCCCCTCCTCACTGTTCCTGCTCTCTCTCTCTCTGTCTCTCAAATAAGCAAAGTTTTTAAAAAAGAGAAATGAACATATTAATGTGTTTTTAAGCATATAATAAGAGTCACTATATTTTATAAGGGGAAAAAGACAACTTTGCTGAATACATTATGCAAAACGGACTAACAAAGATATCAAAGTTCAGCATAAAATGACACAGGTCTAGTATAGGTTATTTATTATTATATAAAATTAACCAAATTATGTTACTTTTCATTAATTAATTTGTGATAATGAAACATAAGTAAAATAATAAGTTGTTTTATAATGATCATGATTGTGATAAAATCATTTTTTTCAGTAATTATGAATGTATATATTGGTCAGGTGCCTAGTCTTTGAAACTAACTTTTAGAGATCATAATTAAACATTTAGTTATAATTCCATTAATTTTATTTGGAGTGATAATTAAGTTTTCTCAAGCTAAATACTAAAATCATGAATAAGTCTCTGTGTCTTTAGAGGTATGTTTTCTCTAACTTATAGTCTATTGCTGTGGTAGAAAATCCTTAAGCTTGTATAGTAAATGCATTTTATTATACATAATTATTTTTACTTTCTCTATTTTCTATACTATAGTTAAGGTATATTTAAAAAATTATGTATCTAGATAAGTTAAATCTTCTGTAGATATCATTTTAAGATAATAAAGGGACAGCACAAAATATTTGCTTTACATATGATGGGGTTGAAAGTTACAAAATTTGATGTAAAGCAACCTGGCTTAATTGGCGATGTTTAGCACACATCTCTCTGCTGACCTTAGGAACCAAGGTCAGAGTTGCTATTTTTCTGATCATCATATATTCTTTAAATGAAGCTTTGTACTTTGGGATCTATATTGCATGAATCTGTATTGCTTCATCTCTTTTATACCCAACTCTGCTAAACGTGTCAATATTTTCGCTTCCATGACTAAGGCATTTACAATGCTTTTCACATTTTCCCTTGACCTTCTATATTCTCCTGGATTGTACAATTTTAGTTATGGCATCCTATGAATGTAAAAATCAAAAGGCTAATGGCAGTGGAATAATGGACAACCTATTCATTTCAGTCAGGCAAACTCAGCAAATGTGAACAGGGCAATAGCCCTCCAATTTGTTCAGATCATTGTCTGTTCATTGCAGTCACTGTGTCCTTAAATAAAAGGTATAAAATAAAGTTGACTTGAAAAATTCCTACCTTTTCAGGGGTTATCAGTCTACTTGGAACTTAGCATAAAGGGTATTTTAGTCCAAAATTGTGCTTTGTAATCCACCTATGTGAGATGGGAAATCCATATAGAAAATGGCTCATGGCTTTCTATTAATTAAGATTAGAGAACTGACATCAATTTTCAGTTCTCTGTGTTTATCTATAGAGATATTTTCATGAAGGGGTGGGATAGGGTATATTTCATATTGCTTGTCAGTACTTGGTTTGACGTGGAAACACTCTTGCTATTAAGAGGACCAAAATTACTTTTTGTTTTCAAAATTCTGTAGAGTTGTGGATGTGTTTTCTTCATGTATAAGTTGTTTCTTCTTTTAGTGATTCTCTCATATATGTCACCTCATCTTTATTCAAACTCCAGCCCATGCTAGTCTTGGCTCTAATCCTCTCAGGACTCATTTATTATAGTGATAGTCATTTGCTTTCACACTTCCTTTGTTTCATTATAAGACACATGTTTCTAAATACTAACTTAATTTCATAACTCTCTTTTCTAATAAATATGGAGCAAAATGTAAGTCAAAACTAATGCTTTCATCCTTTTCTTAATATCTTCCAAACTATCCACTGTTCTCCATCATATATGCCTTCACCGATATCAAACTTAAAATGATGAACTAAGGGGTGCTTGGGTGGCTCAGTCAGTTAAGCATCTGTCTTTGGCTTAGGTCACAATCTTAGGGTCCTGGGATCACATCAGGCTCCCTGCTCAGTGGAGAGTCTACTCCTTTCTATGCCCCTCTCCTGCTCATGCTTTCTCTCCCTCTTTCAAAAAAATAAATTAAAAAAAGGATGGATATATATATATATATATAAATCAAATTGGTTAGATATATCTAACCAATTTGATTATTATCCTTTTTGTTTAATACCTGGTGTTCATTCTATTTTCATGTCTTCTAAATTTTTATCTAAGGTTCAAATGTCTTAGGATGGCTGATAGTAATCCTTATCAAGCAAATATTTGCTCTATGCTTGCTCATGATCTAAATATAGTATCATTTATTTATATAACTATATTTAATGTCATTTATGAAATAATGCCATACATTTGTATTAAAGTGTATATTTAACATTTCTCAATGGTTTTGAGTGATGTGTTTATTTCATTAATCTCACAATGGAACTATAGCCATGTTTATATGTCATCAAATCTGGAATCCAAATTTGAGGATTAAAGAATTTTAATCATAATGGAAAAATTCACGAGTGAAATTGCTCATGTTAAAAAAAAATTTGAAGGTGTCACAGTGGCTTTCAATTTATTGTGTTTCAAGTTATCATTATTTTCCTTTCAGTCTGCCTCTATATTACTCTTTCTCATTAAGTAATGTATATACCTCTTGAAATTTCAGACATATTTGCACTCAGTGTCCTCATTTTTCTTTTTTTTAAAGATTTTTTATTTATTTATGACAGAGAGAGAGATCACAAGTAGGCAGAGAGGCAGGCAGAGGTGGGGGGGAAGCAGGCTCCCTGCTAAGCAGAGAGCCCAATGCAGGGCTTGATTCCCGGACCCTGAGACCATGACCTGAGTCAAAGGCAGAGGCTTAACCCACTGAGCCGCCCAGGCCCTCCTCCTTATTTTTCTAAACTTAAAACATTTCTGTTTTAGTTACATGCTAAACTTTGTATTTATAGTTGATTTCTAGATTAAGTTCATAGCAGATTATGGAAAAGAGCCTTAATGTCCTTTGACTGATGAATGGATAAAGAAGTGGTATATATGTGGGATGGAATTTCACTCAGCCATAAAAATGAATGAAATCTTGCCATTTGTAACAATGTGGATGGAGCTAGAGAATATTATCCTAAGCAAAATACATCAATCAGAGAAAGAAAAATACCATATGATTTCACTCTTATGTGGAATTTAAGAAATAAAACATATGAACACAGAACAGGGGAAAAAAGAGGCAAATCAAGAGATAGACTCTTGGGGCACCTGGGTGTCTCAGTGGGTTAAGCCTCTGCCTTCGGCTCAGGTCGTGGTCTCAGGGTCCTGGGATCGAGCCCCGCATTGGGCTCTCTGCTCAGCAGGGAGCCTGCTTCCCTTCCTCTCTCTCTCTGCCTGCCTCTCTCTGCCTACTTGTGATCTCTGTCAAATAAATAAATATAATCTTTAAAAAAAAAAGAGAGAGAGAGAGACAGACTCTTAACTGTAGAGAACAAACTGATGGTTACCAGAGGGGAGGGGAGCAGGGGGGTGGGGTAAATAGGTGATAGGGATTAAGGAGGGCACTTGCAATGATGAGCACTGGGTGTTATATGTAAGTGACAAATCACTAAATTTTACTCCTGAAACTTATATTACACAGTTTGTTAACTGGAATTTTTTTTTTTTAAAGATTTTATTTATTTGACAGACAGAGATCACAAGTAGGCAGAGAGGCAGGCAGAGAGAGAGGGGGAAGCGGGCTCCCTGCTGAGCAGAGAGCCCAATGAGGAGCTGGATCCCAGGACCCTGGGATCATGACCTGAGCTGAAGGCAGAGGCTTTAACCCACTGAGCCACCCAGGCACCCCTAACTGGAATTTAAATGAAAACTTGACATAAAAAATAAGAGCAAGTTTGAATACACTACTCTCAAAAATTTCATATTTTTCTGGTGAAGGTGACTTTTGTACCTCTAATAAATGAAACAAAATTAAACATTAGGCTTTAGGTGTGTTTATTTTATATTACTTTTTTATGTCATGTATAATATAACTATAAGCTAAAAATTAAAGCATTTGAGAATTAGTTTTTCCATCATCTGCAGCATGATAAAAATATAAACTGTAACAATTAGTATGTCAGTGATTGCATTTGTTGAGGAATTTTTAAAATTTAGTTAAACAGAATCAGATAGTAGTGGAAAAAATATTTCAAATGTACCCCTATTCTTTGTTATAGTCATTCTCAAGACACCTTTTAATGGTCATGCCATTTCAATTACTGCTGTTCTTTTTTGTTCTTTCTTATTTTAGTTACTTGGCTTCAATTCCATACTCTGCAAAAGGAAAAAAGAAGAAAGATGTGTTTTGGAATATTTAGTGTATAATGCCTAAACTATTTTTGATTGCTGTGAATAGTGAATCTTCAAAGGAAAAATTAAGGAGGCTTTCCAAAAGATAGCATCAGAAATCTTGCCTTTAGCCTCTATTGTGAGGATTGCCATGATGTTGGCAAGAGATGGAAATGAGAATCAGAGGATTTAGTGAAATTTTAAAAGGTATATAAGTTCAGTACAGTTTCATAGAATTGACTTTGGGCATGAACATTTCCTGATTCTCAAATTAAAGTAGGTGTACCTCTCAATCTTTCAAAATTGTCTTGGGATCCCAAAGGGACCAAACATCTAAAGTGTGTGTGTTAGAGGAGGGAAACAAGAAGAGTTAAGAGTAGTGAAAATTGTCAGTTTCTTATTGGTCCATTTTTCCTGAGTAGTTTTAACATTAACTCCTAATTCCTTGGATTACCTACGTATGTTTTAGGATCTTCGACTCCATCAAAAAGAAAGTCATCCATTTTATGGAAGTGTTGAATCACTATATTATACACCTGAAACTAATATAGTACTATGTTAACTAACTGGAATTTAAATAAAAACTTAAGAAGGAGTCATCCATGAGAATGCTGGTGGAAAGAGGGACTAGCTGTCAGAGAAGAATCTGGTATTCTCTGACAAATAAGGATATTCCTATCAACCTAAAGCTGGCCATGAGAGATAGTAGCTGAAAATGTAATCTCTGTTGAAAGAGATTGGTTTATTTATCTGTGCCTTTGATACTAGTCCATATAGTTCTCATTTACAGCCTCAATTTTTTGATAACTATAGGAAAAAAAGAAAAAAAGAACCATAGAATCTCTCTGAACTTTACTTCTTTACTTTTGGTTTTTAAGACAACAACAACAACAAAAAACTACAACTCAGCCACTCTTATGGTATTTACTGGTTGCAATGCCTAAACTAGATAATTTTATGTATTATTTCCAGTACTCCTGTATTTTGCCAGCAAATAATATTCAGGATGCTAGCCCACTACATCATGACAGCAGCCTAATAAAAATGTAGAAATTGGCAAGTGTGTCTAAAAAAAATAAAAGAGCTTTTTGCAATCCAACTAGGTAATACCTATATAAAATTAGAGAGTAGATTTCAAACTCATAATTATTATCTCCTTGAGTCTGCTGTGAGTATCTTTAGATAATAAAATATAAAAGTTCCTCCCCAAAATAATAGTATTAAAATATACCCGTATCCTCTTTTAAAAGACCACCAGCAAATATGCTTTTTTGATGTGACAACATAAAATATCTTAAATCAAAGTTTTTTAATAACCATTTCACATGAAATATACATTTGGGATATTAAGTCATCACTGCTCGTGACCATATGCATTGCTCTGTTTCCTGCCAAAGTAATTGTGGTCATGTAGCTTCGACCTCTATTTGGGCAAGATATTTATCTTTCTTTGCTTTAATCTGTCCTAATTACTTTGGTGTCTTTACCACCATCACTCATGAAGAACCTAATTGCTTTCTCTGAGATGCCAGCCCTACTTGAAATCACCAATATGCTTTGTCACTAAGGGAGAAGTGGAGCATCTGTTACCACATCATCACCTCCTCTTCTCATGAAAAAGCAGCTGCAGCTGTTTTTACTGAGATTTCTCATTTCCTGTTCAGGGCTATGGACGCTTGATGTCTTTTTTTTTCTATGAGATAATCTACAGAAGGAAGGTCGGGTTTTTAAGAGACTTCCCCAGTATTCAATGTGGAAATGTGGCACACTTGGGTTTTCTGCCATGGAGTCACGCAGGGGATTTCGTTGTAGCCTTTCATGAAGTGCAAGGCAACCCTCACTGACTATTTCTAAATCAATCTTATGGTCTTATTTATGTTACTCTGTGTCATTTCTAACCCAGGCTAGAAGTACAGATGTAGAGGACATTCCTATTCAAGCACTTTCATCTCAATTGTACATGATATTACGCCCACTTCTTTCAATAAGTCGTGATTTGGAAGAGTTTCTCCCTTTATTTCCTATGTTCCCCATAAAGAGTTGTAGATAATTAATTCTGGGGGTATCAAAAAATTAATATAAGTGGATTTTGTGAAGGACGATTCTTTTCTACCCCAAGTGTCTTTAATCATCACTTATGGGTGTTTTAAAACCTTCTCTCGTATTCCCTTATCAATGTAATAGTTAAACAACAACTAGAAAACCCCTGCAAAAGCATCAGTTACTTGTTTAATCCCAAATGGCCTGTCCACAGAAGTAGTAGCAAGAGATGTATTCTGTTAGGAGTCCCTGGAGGCCTGTGCCCTGAACCTACATTGTCAGTAACTTTGATCCTAGGCACTTGATCTTCAACTTATTTTTCTACCATGAAAATAAGCCCTTCACTTGCAATAGTTTAAGGTTATAAAAAAAAAAAGATTTAAAATATTTTGGCCTCTTCTGAATTTTAGTGTTCACTAAAAATGGAGGCACTACCATTTTAGAAGACAAGAGGCTAACATGACCGTGCATACCCACAACTGAGCCTGGAAAACTTCCTTTTACTGACTTCATGTGGAAGTAGCAGAAGTTTCAAGATAGAATCAGAGGATAGAAGTAATGATCCTAAGTCTTTTATTGACAATAGGGACTTTTTTTTAACTTTTCTTTTGTGAAACCCTAATCCCACCAAATGATGTTTCTGTATCTTTGCCACTCAATTTAAGTCCTATGACCCCACTGCAGGAGACCTTTTTTTTTTCCAATTTAACTGATAAAATTAGGATCATCACATATGAACTCTCAACCTTCTGTCACCAACCTTTATTAACTATTCATTCTCCTGTGTCTGTAAATCTTATCCCACTCATATACATTTTCCTTCTTTTTTTTTTTTTTAATATAAAATACTTCTGTAAGAAGAGTATACATTTGCTATCTTTGCTTTTGGTTCTCAGTCCACTGAAATCTGACTCTTACTAAATCAGTTTCTGAAACTTTATCAAACACTCCCATTGTTTTTCCTACATGCAACTCACTATTCTAATAGTTTTGCAAATATTGCATAAGAGGACACTGACAGGAAATCAGGTCTATGGGAAAGTGTCATTAACAAACATTTTTAGTCTGCATCCATAATTTACTGCTGCATTTGGCCTACTGTACACTCCATCTTAAAAAATTCTCCGATTTTCCATGATAAACTCTCACTGGGTTTTTTGTTTGTTTGTTTGTTTGTTTGTTTTTTTACTCAGCCTCACCTTTTTTCTTAGTCCCCTTTATGGCTTCTTTTCAAATCTTGGTATCTTATTCCTCTACTCTTTTTCCGTTACATGCTTAACCCTGGGTGGTTCAATACACCAAGGGATGTGATGCAACTCAAGCCTGGTTTCTTTCCTTGGCTTTGATCTTATTTATTTACTTACTTACTTATTGTTTATTTATATTTAATAAATGTCTCCACTAGTCCACAGCCTCAAATCCCAAGAATTGCAGACCGAAAAATATTAGCCTCAAAACTGATCACCCCCAAACTTCCCCATTTGTGGCGAATGTGTCATTACCATTCTCAAGAGCCAGATAAAATTCTATCAAATTAGTTCATAGGTATTTTGATTTTACATTGTTAATATCTCCTAAGCTTTGACATAAAGTTGCCAAAGTATATATAGTATGTGACCATTTGCTTAGTTTTCCCAATCTTTATTGGAGATAGACAACATTAGCTTGATGTGCTTTTTCAAGGCTAGTTTTCGTGTTTGAAAATGATATATTTCTCTTTCTAGGTAATATAAATTTCAAAGCTTTCAGTAAATAGTTTTCTTCATCATTAATTATTTGAAGGCTTATAATCGCAGGAGCAAATAAGACAATAAGATCAATCTACAAGGGAAAATCCATTCAGGTAATAGGATGGTCATTTAATTATATCTTCACTAGGTAAAAATTGAATCTCAGATGTAAATGATTTCTTTATACTATTATATATGCAGCATTATACAATATAGATAATAAAAATGGTTATTAAATTTGAAACAATACTAAATAATTTAGAATATTAAAAATGCTTTTAGGGTAGTCATTAAAAAGTCACCACACATATCTTCTAAGAGAGATTTAAATTGAATGTCCAACATTACGATGTTCTAATTGATTTAAAACAGAAACACTGTGTTCCCCAGAAATCAGTTTTTCAATTAGGTAAATTAAATATAGAAATTTTCTAACAAAAGAATGTTTATTACCAAATTAATAAAAAAAAAAGATAACACAAGAAGACCTTGGAATAAATCCTCAAAGAGCACTTTGTATTTTCAAAGGGCTGAAGATATATGAAGCCAGAGTTTATGAAAGATGAACACCATTAGGGGTGAAGAGAAATGGAGCAGTCATCTTTAGAAAAATTATTTTATTGTAATACATTCAATATTTTATCATGCTAAACATTTCAAACTTTATAGAAAAGTGTAAGGAAAATATTAGAAGGAACCTATATCTATTCATATTCATCAGTTCCTAGACGTAATTGCTATTTCTGGCTTTTTCTTCCAAAACTTATATTTATTTACATTTACTTATATAAATTTACAATCATTAAATTTAACTAATTCATTTTTTGTTATTTACATACAAATGGAATTATACTAGAAACCCTGTTCTAAAATATGCATATTTTATAAAAAGTTTTTTTTTTTTTTTATGTTAACTGCAAATGAATTGCCTTCATTCTTTTTTAGGACTATATGTTACTTCAGCTTAGGGGTGTCCTGTAATTTAGCATTGTATTAATGAATATTTATTTCATTTTTAGCCATACATTCATTCTGTTAGCAAGAATCCTACAAAGAATTTGTATATGTTCCTATTATTTGTTATGCAACTGTATCATGTATCCTTAGGAAGTATAACTTTCTTTTTCTATTTCACACTGCTTATCTTGTGTTTATGACACACTCACCACACCTCAAGTGGATTTTTCTCCCTGCTATGGGTATGCTCAAAGAGCAATTTCAGACTAAAAATACATTCAGCCTAGCTCAATCATGAAGTTCTCCCTCAATAGTCAGCTACATTTAATGTTATCTATACAAACTATTTCGAGGTTTCTAAATTAGTGACAGTATCTCATAACTGAAATTCATGACAACTACAAAGAACTTCCAACAAGAAGTAGTTGTCAATTTATTACTTGTTTCACTTGTCAACTTTATTTTTTATTATTATTCTGAGAAACAAACTGCAATACATATTTATTCCCAGACTCACATGTAAAATAATTAGGTGTCAATCCAAGTCTGAGTAAATATAAAATAAAACATCTGTTTTCTTTTAATATAAGCTGGATTTATTTCAGAGATCTTTTTAATTTAAGGAAAATCACCTGACAGAATTGAGGATCTTTATTATATAAACAGCTGGATTTTATGACACAATTGTATATTGCTCAATTATGATGGGTGGTGCATGTTTTGTTTTTTGTTTGTTTGTTTCTTGTTTTTTGGTTTTTTTTTTTTTTTTTGCGATGCTTTTTACCTCTGTGGACTTAGGCTTTGAATGACAATGTAGTGACAAAGCTCACAGAGGGGTATATGGCAGTGCCCCCTCCATCTGTTTCCTTTCTGACCAGACTTGGTTCTTTAAGGTCGCATGAACAATAGCTAGAAATCTTCAAAGCAATTAAGTTTACAGTCATATGCCAATCTAAAAAGTGGTAGAAAAAGCACAATTTAAAGTCATACAAACACTGTTTCTTCTTCATATCAATTAAGGAATCACATAGGGTTTTTTTTTTTTTTTCCTGTATGCCAATCTTTTATTTCCTTTCCACTTTATGCTCATTTTCATTCTTTCACACTGCTACTGAATCCTGATGAGGATGCAGCATCCAGTCCAATCTGTTCAGCCTTCAGGTAATTACTTTGTGTACTTAAACTCTCATTCCATTGAAATAAGATGAATAAAATGCCAGGATACCCAGTGACCATTTGAACATCAACCAGAGGTAATTGTCGGTCTAACCTTTGCCAACTCAATTGATGTCGCTTGATAATGTAGTTGTCAAGGACATTTCTTCAGTGGCATTCTAACATGGTTAGGCATTGTGCTTTTAAGGCTGAAGTTCTAACATTGTAATACCCATTTTTTTTTTTTTTTTAAGTACCAGAGAAGAGATGTGAAAGCAGTATTTTCTAGTCAGGCTCCTCTTTTTTTTCTTTTCTTTCTTTTTTAAAGATTTTTTTTTATTTGTTCACTTGACAGACAGATCATAAGTAGGCAGAGAGGCAGGCGGAGAGAGAGAGAGGAGGAGGCAGGCTCCCTGCCTGAGCAGAGAGCCTGATGCAGGGCTCAATCTCAGGACCCCGGGATCATGACCTGAGCCAAAGGCAGAGGCCTCAACCAGTGAGCCACCCAGGTGCCCCTATAATACCCTTTTTTATAGTTAATTTTGAACTGTAAAAATTCCAAATTGGAGAGTTCTGAATGACCAGGAAGATTAGATAAATAATGAAACATTTTAAATCAGACAGAAATTACTAAAATAGGCAAATGCCTATTTTGAAGTCTAGTTCAGTGTCAGTGTCCTGCAATAAAATAAAAGTAACAGGGATTTAAACATTAAAGAAATGGGGGACTGGATTTAAAGAGTGAAATTACAGAAATAATTTACTATTTATTTTGATTAACCTACAAATTCAGTAAGCACACACGGAACTCAAAGTACAGAATGTTTTGGTTTCAGTCCCCCTGTAACACACACTAAAGCTAAGGCAATGTAGAAAATACATTGTTTCTAAATGTTTTCATTTAAAACAAAACATGAGGGGTGCCTGGGTGGCTCAGTGGGTTAAGCCACTGCCTTCGCTGAGGTCATGATCCCAGGGTCCTGGAATCAAGCCCCACATCGGGCTCTCTGCTCCGCAGGGAGCCTGCTTCCTCCTCTCTCTCTGCCTGCCTCTCTGCCTACTTGTGATCTGTGTCTGTCAAATAAATAAATAAAATCTTAAAAAATAAAATAAAATAAAATAAAACATGGGATGATCCGTGTAACTTTCTCAAAACAAAAATCAAATCTTGTTGTTGACTTGACTAATGCTGCCAACATTCTAAAACACACAACTCAAAACCCAGAAAATTGAACTGTTTCATAATGAGATCAGTTTCCTTCAGTGTTCTATTGTCCCTCTGCGGATAAAAGTGTCTGTCTGCTACTTAAGTAGGATACCCATGGAAACTGGGCTTATTATACAAACCCTACACATTTACATAATTACAAAGCCCATTTACATGTACTACCTCATTTAGTCAATAATCTGGTGATCTCTAAAATTATTCACATGTTTAAAATGAACATATTGAGACTATAAGACAGATGAGCTTGGTGTCAAATTAGTAAGTAATAGAACCTAACATGAATTTAGAGGTTCCCTATCCATAGATGATAACTCTGACCCCGCTCCACAGGAGATGCTCAGATCCTTTGCCAACACTCTAGCTTGCAATCTTTTCAACAACTGAAAAACAGTACATAAATGACCTGTCGTTGGCACTATTGTTATTAGTGTAAATATACTATCGAGATTTTCCTCTTTTTTCTTCTCCTGAGACCAGGTTTTCACTCTCTAACTTGAAAATATATAAATTGGCTGTGTATCAAAGTCTGATACTTACATGTAAATTAGAGGTTATTTTCTAATAATACATCATCTAGAACTATTCCTCTGAGGATTTTTAACATTCTTATGATGATTCTGTCTTCGTAGAGAGGTAAAGTTTAACCAAAAAACAAAACAAAATAAAACAAAAAAGACAGACAGACAGAAAGAAAGAAAGAAAGAAAAAAGAGTAGGTCTTGATTCAGTTTTAATAATAGTGCCCTTGAGAATTTTAACCTAGTTCCTTCATGTCTTGGAAATGGAGAAGAAAGCACATTATTTCAGTTACAGTTGCTGGAATCTAACCAGGATTATTCTGTTGTCCAGGGAACCATGAATTCTTGAGAGATGCTGTGTTTGGCCTCAGTCTCTCTTCAAGCAGATCAGCTGGATGAAAGAGAACATTCAATCTAAGTTTAAAATCATCAGTAAGATTTTGGGGAGGAAAAATATTATATGAAACTATGACTACCTGAATCTAAGTATGTGTGTTATGGAATATGTATGCATGTATCTCCCTCAACTTATAGATTTATAGGCATATACAAGTTTGGCTTTGTAAGATGGGTCATTAGCTGAGAGAAGGCACTTCTTTCTCACTTTACCACTTTTAAATACCAAATGTATGTAAACTCCAAAATCACTTTTTTTTTTATTAGTCCTTGCTGACTGGAAGTTTTTCTTCAGAGAAGCCTCTACAGAAGGAGAGACTACATTTCCGAGACCATTTTTCTCCCATCAATTCTGGGTGATGGCCGTAATAGCTCTCATTAACATGCATGGCCACTGGTGGACAAAGTCACTCTTCGTAACTATAAAAACTATTAAGGGAATCGGACTGTACTGAAACCACCTAATGCAACCATGCATAGTTTGTTTTACTATTGTCTTTAATGCCTCAGTCCGGCACCCATTAATTTTTAACACTTGGACTCCCTCACACAATGAAAAAATTAAGTCAACACTAGTTTGTGATGACTCTTTCATGTCATTTTTCTCTCCTCAGATTGCAGGTCAACATTCAGCCTTCTCTTTTGTCGGACTTTCTAGCCTCTCTTTGGGCTTTCTACCACATGAGATTATTTACGCTATGTGTAAACCAGGAACAGGTTTGTAAAAAAACAATGCATGTTTTATACTTTTCAGAATCAGTAATGATATAATAGGAAAATATTAGCAACAAAGAACATTATAAGAAAATGTCAGAAAGGTGCTTTATGAACTCATTTATGCTAGGTAACACTCTTAAAATCCTACTCAAAGTCAGAGATAGTAGAAGAGGAAGGAACAAAATTAAAGTACACATAAATGGAATTAAAGAAAAGACAAAAGCAACTCTAGGTTATTCAAAGTAATGAAGAAAAACAGAGGTATGTAAACTTAAAAGTAAATGATAAAATGAAAACTTTCCTAATAATTTAATTTGAATTAAAAATATACCTAAGGATTTTTACATGTATACATTCATAATTATACTTTTCCCAGCCATACCAAATTAATATGTGGATGGCTTATAGTAACCTAGAATTATATTGGTTGATAGGAGAAACTTGAATGTAGAATATGCTGCATAGTAATGTCTACATATGATTCAGCCTTGACTGTACTGGGCACAATTCAAGCAAAAGCAAAACTGTGACTTTACTTGAAGTACATGGGGCAATGATATGGCATTTTATGTATTTGAAATTAAAGTCCTCTTCTCCAACTTTAATTTGGAAAATGAAAAGAACAAGATCAGAAACTTCTAGAAGTCTTATCCCCACCCCCCAAAAATTATATATTAACGGGTATCTAAGTAAACCTTAATAAACCTCCAACTGACTATAGTATATCCTCTAATAAATCAAGTCAGCAAGAACAGGAGAAAAAGGATCCTCAAATGTATCACTATATTTCCAACATTAGCCAAGATCCAGTTTGGTGTTATCAGTAACTCCATTCAAAAGAATAGCTGATTATTAGAAGGTGTTAACAGCATCACATTTTGTGATTATCAACTCAACTTTTTCTGAATGTGTATCACCAAGGACCAGCTCGAAATCAAATTTTCTTCCATTTAGGGAAGAGTTACTTTGCTATATTAAGAAATTGCAACAAAACCAATTTGAGCATAGAAAGTGCCATTTAAACAAGATATTATCACATCTTTCTGGACATCGTTATTTAGGGGCTGTTTGAAGGTCAGACTATTTCACTATCTTTTTTGTATCCACTCAACCTAGTAGAAGTCCTGGTATCTACAAATCACTTGGGAAACAAATCACTTGAAAATCCTCTTTGTATCTCCTTCCCATTGCTGCTTTTAAAGTGTTTTATTTTTTTTCAAGATTTCATGGATTTATTTGAAAGAAATTGAGTGAGCAGGGGGAGGGTTCGGGGAGAGGGAAAAATAGATACCCCGTAAGCAGGGAGTCCAGTGCAGGGCTTGATCCTAGGACCCTGGAATGACGATCTGAGCTGAAGGCAGATGCTTAATTGGCTAAGCCACCCAGGTTTCCCTAAAGTATTTTAATTTTTGTATGCAATATAATACTCATTTTTACTTCACAAAAATCAAGTTCGAATTGTGATTTTTTGGAATTGGAATTATATCTCTGAGGCCTCAATCTCTTTATGATATTCTATTATCACCTTGTACCTTCTCCCCACCCTCTTTTTTTAATTAAGAGAATATTCAATTACAATCTACTCTAGAGGAAGTGCTTAGCCCAACAGTTATTTAATCTTGAAGACTGTATATTCTTAAAACTGGAACTTGGCATGGGTACAGTGCGAGCAGATGTTTATGAGAACTCCAGAATAGGATAGACACTTAAAGATATTGAGTGATTCAGTGCACTGATTCGGGAAGCTGCTGTCAGAAAGCTGAAAGGCTCTATGGCTTTTCTGTGTATTGCTGTTTTCAGCAATAAAATTTGCATTTTAATCTGCAGGGATGTTCATAACTTTCTGCCAGCTAGTATCAGCATCCTGTCCAGAATCATCAAACTAGAAGCATGATGGCCTTGACAAATATTTCCATTTCACTTAGCAAATATTTCTTCCATCACTGAAAAGTTAACGCTTCTATAATCAGAACTTATATTACTTTGGAGGGGTCTAAAACTTCATTTAAACAAACAAAAGTGATTTCATAAGGAATTATATTGCCATAACAAATCAACAGTTTGAATAAGGAAAGAGTCATAGGCGTCTCCATAGCATCTGGAGCACATAGAATTCAAAGTGCTCAAAGGGGAAAACATTGTCCTTAGTTATGCTTGCTCACTTTAGTGGAAATTACACATGCATATCAGAGTAGAAGCTGTTCCTGCTCAACTTACTGAAAATTCTAATTAGAGAGATCTACATAGTGCTTATCCAATTATACCTATGGACTTGCTAAAACCACTTATGTAAGCAGGAATATAAATGAACATGGGTTGTTCAAAAATGTATACAAAAAGATACCACAATGTTGTATTTAGAAAAAAAATAACAGTTATTAAACCACTAATACTTTTGGATGCTGGAGAGATATTTAAAATGAGATCAAAAGGAGAATAAAATAGGTTCTCTGTTTCATGTTCTCAAAAAAAAAAAAAAAAGCTAAAACTAATAAACAACCAAAACAAAACAAAACGTTAGGTCAGTTTTTTCCCAAGAATATTGCCAGAAATGCTTGACAAAATGTCCCCAAGGAAGAGGCACCTTGGTGGCTCAGTCATTAAGCATCTGCCTTCTGCTCAGGTCATGATCCCAGCGTCCTGGGATCGAGCCCAGCCTTGGGTTTCCTGCTCAGCAGAAAGCCTGCTTCTCCCGTTCCTACTCCCCCTACCTTGTGTTCCCTCTCTCACTATGTCTTTCTCTGTCAAATAAATGAATAAAATCTTTAAAAAAATGTCCCCAAGGAAGCTATTCTAAATATCATAAATTTGTTGAAGGTACCCTTTTACTTTCTGATACTTAGATTTAAAAAAAGGACAAATTCCACAAAATGTAAACTTTAAACTTTATACTATATTATAGTATTGCATTATATGAATAAGATAGTATCCCTTTAGCTCTCTTACCATAATGCTGTCCTGTTTCTTTTACTACAATTCTGGACTTCTTCACTTATTTTCTACTTTTCTTCCTTTCATTGCATAACATGTATATGCTCATACCATTCAAACATCACAGAAGCAGAATACCACATTATTTTAGAACCCAGCTCTGGAGTCAGAGACAACTGGTGATTAATCTTGGCTGTGCCTATTATTTCTCTATAATAGTGATCCAGAAAGTGAGTAATAAAAGATGGGTGTGAGCTGGCAAGCAGCACACCACCAGTATTTGGATCTCAGCTATGGTTGCCTTCTTCCCAGCTTTGCAGATCCAAACCACTGACAGAAGACCTGACCACCCTATGGTATCTGCAGGACCATCACCTTTCACTGCTTACCCTTATTTTAACTAACCGTCTGGCAATAAGGAAGCATTAGCTAAGATTTCCTCTGTTATAATTTATTAAACACTTCATTTTCCGTACTTCCTCCTTTTCTAGTTTGTTTTATGAAAATATTGATCAGATGTATTTTAATTTATGCTGTAGGATCCTTGAAATTAGAATCATGCATTTATTCATCTTAGTTTACACTACAAATTTTAGTTCAGCATCACATAGGCAAGAGTGCTCCCTAAATTGTTGTTGAGTTAAAGAAATATATAATTGGTCACTTGACTTACCTATTTAATTATTTACTTACAAGTATAAATGAATTGCGCATACATTTATATTCTTAAATACTATGTGCTTAGATATTCATGAAGCTTTAGATCAAAACAGGAATAGTATTCTGGTGTTTTTTCTAAAGGAAATACTATTAAAACTATATCATTTTAATGTACAACTGATTGCTCAGAATACAATACAATACATTCAAAGTGTCTGGTTCTTTCTATTAAGCAGTTCCTCAGCATTTTAAAGTTACTGTGTTGTACTGTAAGCCATAGTTTGAATATATCTGGACAGAATCTATATTGAATCTTCTTACAAGACTTGTGGTAGCTACTATTTCCATAGAATGTGATCCACTGATTAATAATAATTTTGAACCTGATTGTGACTTTATATTTTTCTAATTAATGCTATCTCTCATATTTTCCTATTACATATGGTTTCTCAAAGACTTGCTTAAAAATAAAATCCTTATTATTGAATATACTACAAGACTGTCACTTCCACTACTGATTTTGCCAAAAAACTAGAGCTTGAATTTTGTATTAACATAAAGGATTTCATTTGCTTCAATTTCTTCTCCTTCTAACCATGGTCACTCTACTTCATCCTTTCAAATGATGACTCTTGAATACGATATATTTTTTTCACTTCTGTACTTTTGCTGGCAACTTTCTTTTCTGTTTGGGGTTATTTATTTAGTTACATATACTTTTAAAATTGAATACTGTTTCAGTAATTAATAATGCAAATGACAGAAGTGAAGCTATATGAGTTTCGGTATTCGAAATAGAACCATCTCCCAACTACTGCATATAAGAAAGTTACTATTTAATTTCAAATAGATGTAATATAAACATCTATGTGCTTAGTTTTCTTTACAGTTTTAGTAGCAAGATTTCTACCTTCCACACTCCTACACCATAATGCCTTTCTTTCCTGCCTTCCTCCCTCCCTTCCTTCCCCTCTCTCCCTCTCTCTCTCTTTCTCTTCCTTCCTTTCTTCCTTCCTTCCTCTTTCCTCCCTCCCTTCCTTACATCCTTCCTTTCTTCTCTCCTTCCTTTCGTCTTAAAGTAGTCCCTAGAAAAATATCCTCAACCAATATGTCAGTTAGTCTGCACTAGATGGCTGACCTAACTCTTCTTTTCTATGCCAGCTCCCATTTTTTGATGTTTTATAGGTAAAACTTATTGCCCAGTTTCTCTGGCTCTCTTGAAGAGGAAGCTTTGTCCACAGTTATGATATAGTGCTTTCATACTCTTGTAGCTTTATTTTCTCATGGTCCAAGAGACTAACGAGCTCTATGCAGAACTAGAGAGAAAGAATTCCTTCATAATTCTGTGTTAGGGCTGACTATTGAGCCCTGCTTTTCACCAACATTTTCCATCAATTTCTGTTGCTGACTTCTATTACTATGAACTCAAATCAAAACCAGGTAATTTTGTGGGGATAAAAGGTCATTTCTTTCTATCCTCTTGAAATTCTTCCACATTTTTTTCTCACATTTCTCTTTGCTCTAGAAATTTGATAATTAAGTAATCCACACATATATATAGAAACATATGTGTATAATTATGAAGGTGTACCTTTCTTACCAAAAACTATGCCAACTAAAACATTAGACACTAGCCACATATTGAGCTTGAAATCTGTAGTATGAATTAATATGTGCTTTAAGTACAAAATAAACTATATTTAGGTGTGCTAGTACCAAAAAAGTAGAAATTTTAGAAATCTCTAATATTTATAATGTTATGTTCTAAAATAAACACATATTGGGTATATTAAATTCTATTACTAATATTAATACCTGATTTCATTTTATTTTCTTAGTGTGTTTACTAGAAAGTTTGTACAAACAATTATGTTTGTAGTGGACTACCTTGCTGTGAATTCTTAATTCTTAATACTGAATTAAGATTTATGTTTATATTGTCTTTCTTTAATAGTCACATTTGTTTTCAATGGTAGTGTTGATTTCCAAATAATCCAATGTACAAAGGTCACCACAAATAAGGCAAGTGATTATTACAATAGGTATTTGGAAGTATCTATTTTTATATAACTGTTATATCTATTGTTCCTCCTCAGAATGGGGCTTATAGTTCTGGCTTAAGAGGGATCTAGCTATCATTCTGATTGCATTGGTTTATAAAAGAAAACTTAAATTATTATCTGTTTGGTACTTAGTATTCAATACCAATAAAGTCTTGATTCTGTTAAATAATTTATTATTAACTGAAATTGAGGATGTATCCACACAAATGATACTTCTTATGGTAAAAATATTACAGGTATCAGTAAAATAAACATTTGTTTTGCATATCATTTGTTTAACTTATAGGATTTTAAGATAAATAAATTAAGTAATATATTCAGTAGTATACACACTTTCTTATGAAAGTTACATGAAAAATATACAAATACAAGAAAATGGGTCTTTTGAGTATGAGTATATATGGATTATTTATCTAAAAGCATTTTTATAAATTGTTTCAATTGTGTGTTATGGTACAATGTATTTTGAACAGCTTTAATAGCATTATGGACAGATGGCAAATATAAAGAAAATAGAAGTCAGGCTTAAGAAATATTATGAAAATCTAACTGAATTTCAGATTATTACTTCAAATACATAAATAAGTTTTCATAACAGCAGCAGCAATCATAAATGATAAACATATAGTTCATATTTTATAAACACATGTAAGAACAAAGATGGTACAGTCTTTTATAAATAGCTAACAATTTTTCATTTATATGCCATCAAGCTATAAAACACTACTTTCTAATGTTTAAATGTTATTACTGATTACTGAAAACATCATTTTCTATAATTTATGTTGGTGTCTAGTTATATAAATTTTGTTTCTTTTCATATATCTCACCTTGTTACCATTTTATAAGTAAGATTTATAAATGTATATTTTATTATAGAACCTGATGACCACTGCAGGATTTTAATATTTAAATTTTTAAAAAATCATCCTGTTTCAAAAGATATCTTATCGCAAGAGTAAATACATTACTAAATAATTTCAATTTGTCTCTACATTGCAATTAGAAATTCAATGAGTTGTAAGAAGAACAAAATGCTGACATTGGATTATATGAAAAATATGGGTAATTAGTATGAGAATAATTTCAAGGCAGCATATTATTAAAGCATTTGACTCTGATACTCTTATTGCAATTCCAGCAATTATTCAAACTAATTTCATATAAAAATTGAATGTATTATGTGGTATGTCATATGAAGAATATGGAGACTCTTCAGTCACCCTTGCAAATTGGATTATCTGAGATACTAGCCAGTTATTACCATTATATAAAAAAATGAAAGCATTAATAAAAGGCAACACAACAATAAATTTTAGTTTGGTATTATTTTCTATATAGACACTTGGTGTCCAATGGAAATATAATGTGAGCCGTAAATAAGAACTACATATATAATTTTTAATTTTCCAGTAGTCACATCAAAGAAGTTAATTTAATATTTTATTTATTTCCATATATCTAAATATTATAATTTTAATGTTCAATCAATATAAAATATTAAGTAGATTGATGACACTTTTTTCCCTATACTATTCTTTAAAAACTAGTCTGTTTTTAATTTTAAAATGCATTTCAGTTTGAACTAGCTATATTTCAAGTACTCAATAGCATCATGTGATTAATGTATCAGCCAGCAGAGTTTTACATTTTAGATATCTCAGTGAATAAAGTATCTAGTGTTCACAATGTAAATGTGCCCGTTGTGATTTATCATACAAATTCACTCTGGATTTTCCTGTTGTAACCCAACAGATATCTGGGAAAACATTCTTTTACACAATCCGTCTTGATAAAATCTTAGGAATATTTTCTTTTAGGTTGTCAAATTTAACAAGCATTAAGCAGATAATAACCAGGAAATGCACTGGACACCAGAACTCTAAGTATGAATAAAGGGCTTTTTTATTTATTGCCTGATATGGGTTATAAAAGAATATGTCCAATGCACTAAGAAAAGTGCTATGGTGTTAAGTACAAAATGTAAAGTAAATACAAAAGCAGAAGAAAATGGTTTTGGAAGGGGTAAAGACGTAGATCAGATAATTTCTTATAAAGAATATCTTAGGGGCGCCTGGGTGGCTCAGTGGGTTAAAGCCTCTGCTTTCGGCTCTGGTCATGATCCCAGGGTCCTGGGATCAAGCCCCATATCGGGCTCTCTGCTCAGCGGGGACCCTGCTTCCTCCTCTCTCTCTCTCTCTCTCTGCCTGCCTCTCTGCCTACTTGTAATCTCTGTCTGTCAAATAAATAAATAAAATCTTTAAAAAAATAAAGAATATCTTATTTGAAATAGTCCTCAAAAAGTTAAAAATATGCAATAGCCTTGATCTAAGTCTGTTCTCACTGAACTCTGAGAACCCTGTACTGATTATATCGGGGAAAAGTTATGTAACACTGAATATGGGACCAGTTTCATTTGCAACTTCAAATAAGTTCTCCATGATAACAGGAAATCCATCTATGTTTTTGCCATCAGCACTCAGTTCTCCACACTGTCTTTCAAGCCTTCAAGTCCCTGAACCCTCAAATTTATTCATTAACCATTCACAAAGAACATTATTCCCTTCTGAAACAGCATAGAAACCAAAAGACAGGAGTTACTTCACAGGAATCTGCAAATATTCCTTGGAACCATACACACATCTATTTTATTTTCTTCCCTTTTTATTGTTGAAAACTTGTCCCTTTTCCTGTCCAAGTCTTAGCTCTCCGACTTTGCTACTCTAGATCATTTAACGTCCTCCTTTTTTTTTAAGGATCTTGTTCTATTAATTGTATGCTTTTTATCCAATCTCTTCTCTGTAACTATCTTTTTTTTTCCTTTTCTTTCTTGTTTCTGTATACATTTAATTATATTACATTTTTCACATCTTAAAAACAAATAAATACAAAATCTTTGCTTTGGTCCTAAACCCCTCTTTACACCCAACATTCTTTAATGTTCAACACTTTATTTTTTTTTTTAATATTTTATTTATTTATTTGAGGGAGAGAGAGAGCACAAGGAGCGGGCAGGGGTAGTGGGAGAAGAAGAAGCCGACTTCCCACTGAGAAGGGACCCAGATCAGGGGCTCAATCCCATGACCCTGGGTCGTGACCTGAGCCAAAGACAGATGCTTAACCAGCTGAACCCTCCAGGCACCCCTAATGTGCAATACTCTAAAAGGAATTCACATCTTTATTATCTTCAGTTTTCATTCATTTATTGATAGACTCTCATATAAAACCTTCTTGCTGTTGGGAATTACTACTGCTTTCCTGTACTTAATAAAAACCATTCATTGTCTTCATTATTTCCTTCTTTCCTGAAACGTATTCTTCTCTGCCTTTGCATGGCTCCTATATTTTTGGCCATTACTCTCCTCTCAGCACTTTCTGCTGGCTCACTTTCTTCCTTATAACCCAAAGACATAGCTACAGTTCAGGTTTTCTCTCAGACTAACTTCTCTCTTCATGCCACTTCAGTCTTTATCAGGAATTTATACAATTGTATATCTTCAATTACCATCATTCCTCAATGTATATTCCTATTGCAATTCTTATCTTAAATAACTAGATTATATTTAAAACTACCTAAGAGATCTCTCCTTGAATTTCCTGTAGTCAACTAAATTTTATTTTCCCCAAATTACTTGTGCTCCTGGATTCTTGATTTTGCCTTGTAAAGTCATGGTTTAGTCAGTTCAAAGGCAGAAAACCATTTTTTTTTTTTTTTTTTGCCTTTGACTTTTCACTCTTCATCTTGATCTATGTTCTTCAACCTTCATCCCTAGCTGGTTAGTAAATACAAGCTATTCTTTTTGGTACACAAATATCTAACATTATTATTTAGTTCATTTTATTTACAATGTCACTTTTCTGGTTTAGGTGGATAGAACCAGATTAATAACTTTAAAATAGTTGGGATGTGGACAGTTCACTGAAAGGGTCCATGTTATAGGTAACTTTGGCTTCTATTAAGATAATCCAAGTGAGAATGTGATATTCTCCAACATTTAATTTTCCAGAAGTATGTCACACAGCCATCACTAGCTGAATGGGATTAAGGAAAATAGGGCAGTTAATGTGAATAGATCAGCCAGTAAAACATTTCTGTCAGTTTGCATTTGTGCGTATGGGTGTGTATTTGTGTTTGTCTATAGCTGTATATAAACAGGTTAGGGATAATACCATTACATGAGGAAAAATCTGGCTGATGACTTCACACAGTTAGGTGGTAATTTTACTATTATATGTATTATATATATTCAAATAATACCAAATTGTAGAAAGAAAATTTTAGTCTCCTTATGTGTTTTATTCTCAAAGATGGAGAAAAAGTGGTGCAAAAATGATATATAGATGATAGAAAGATAGATAGATTACAATAATAGAGTGACAGAGGGGAGAGAGACAGAAATAGAAATAGAGAGAGAAATTATCAATGTCTATTCAAGTAAAGATAAATTGTGCCTACTTTTATACTTTTTTCTCTAATTGAGTTTTTTACTACTTTGTCCTGTTTCAAAAGGCTGTATAACTCACTCAGGATCTCCTTTACCCTGTTGTTTATCAACATTCCTAAAAATATCAAATAATAATGAAGATCATAATAGTGAATATAATAACCATAATGTATTTTTAAATATCCCATCTTCTAATATGCACTGCAGTTTATACAGTACCCATAATTTTAGTATAAAATTCCATTTCTATATATTCAAAATATATAGAACACAAAAGTGTACTAATGGAGATGTACACATTAAATCTGTATATCAAGTAAATGTGCATCATCCTGTATTTTCAGAATTTTCAAAAGGAAGGGTAAAAGATAATAAAGTGTGAATAAGAATTCTTCCCCTAGTGTAAAGACTTTAAGTTAAAAATTAATGTGGTAATATTAAAAATGATATAATTAATTCTACTTTGAAATATCCATCTATACATAATGAATCTGGGGATCTCAAAAGTATCAAGCAAAAGATGAGATTATTTTAAGATGAAAAAGTCAAGGGGACAGTATTTGGAATTGAATTATAACTACTTCTTCATCAAAAACTCATCTAGAGTTAAAAACAATTTTTAAGCAACTGGAAAATTAGTAAGAAAATGTACTCCATTCCATCTGAATATCACACAAATAACATATTTATATCCGAGGATCAAAATAAAGTTGTATAACATTGTTTTGCTTAATATTTTATGATTAATTATTCTTCACTTACATGATATTATACTTTGTATATTTTGCTGTTAATAATTTATATGAGAATTACAATACTGTTAAAATTTATATTTCATAGTTACACTTCTTTATGTTCTATGATGAATTTACACGTTATTTTCAAAACACCTTTAATACATACTAAATGTTAGATAATCAAATAACACACTGATATTAATATTGATAATTAAGTATTGGTGTTGGTATTATACTTTGGCAATGCAATAACTAAATAATGATAATCATGTTGGAAAAAAGAAAAGATAAAAAAACAAGAAGAGAAAAGAGATTAAATATTATTTTATATTTTATATCATTTTATAATTTACAAAATACTTAAAAACTATTGTCTTGGTAATCCTCTCAAAATAAGATTATTTAATATCCAGTCAACCTCAGCAATCCTCTGGCAGTGTCATGCATTAACTTCCATATCATTGGAAATAACATCTGTTAAAAGACCTCAATACTTGACTTTCCCCTGTCAGACTGACAATTCTTTTCCTTCCAATTCTCATTTTTCCCTCTAATTCATAATTTCCTATAATATTCTTGTATTTAGTTCTTGATGTATATCTGGAATCAAAATAATAATTTTCTTCATCTGCCTCTACATGAATGAACAACTATTTTAATAAGTTGTATGGAGAAAAAAAGGAAGCAGTTATGATCAATGAATGCCATTATCAATCTATCCAATTATTAAGAAATCTAAATGGATGACAGTCAACTCCATAATGGGTCACGGAAGTGTCAAGTAGGAGTCTTGAGGTAGAATCTCTATTATTTATAAATGATTATTGATACACTTTGGAGGAATGCTTAGTATAAGTACCAAACACATTTTGGAGCTAAAAGCACTTAACTATCAAAAGATACAGAGTTGGAGGTAAGTAGATAATAGGGGAAGAGAAAGGGAGGGGAAGGAGAAAAAGGAAAGGAAGAAGGAAAAGATAAAATATGAGGAGGAGAATTAAAAACTTTCTAGAGGTCTCAATGAGAGATAAGGAATGAGAGAAAACAATTATTTTCACAAGGATACATCTTACTGGGAGAGTAGGAAGGCAGATTTTTAGTGAAGGAACTAGTTGGTATGTTGTTTTCATATTAAAAGAATAGGGATCACAGACTGGAAAGAATAGTACTTTGAATTATCATCAATAATAAGGCAAAGGTACAAAGAAAAATTTTATTCAACTCACCTTAGGTACAATAGGACATGAGAGAAATAATGTTAATTTATCATACTGTTCCAAAAATTAAAAGACTGCTGGGCACCTGGCTGGCTCAGTTGGATGATCACGTGCTTCCTGATCTCAGGGTTGTAAGTTTGAGCCCACATCGGTGTATAAATTACTTAAATAAATAAAAACTTTTAAAAAATGGAAGGACTGAACTTTCCTACTAAAAGAGGGGGAAAAAACGCCAGACCGAGCTTAAAAAATAACGTCAGCTATGGCATTTGCACAAAATGTCTTAAATGATGTAATAAAGAGAGGTTGCCCATAAGGGACGTGGGCATTTGGTATTGTTTGTTTCACTCACCCCCATCCCATCAATTCTGTTCTCTCCTTGTATAGCAGGGACTAGAAGGGTAAAAACAAACTTTTCATCCAACTTGTGGTTAAAGTTCTGTTGGAAAACAGCTCCTGTGAATGAGGTGCAGTGGCACAGAATGAGAAGTGAGGTAGGTGCCATCTCCTTGCAGCTGTGGTATCTGGCAAAAAAATTTTGCATAGCTGTGAGTATTTGTGAGTACTGGGCTCCAGTTCCAGGGTCTGTACACCAATCATGAGAGTAAATAGCAGTGTGAAAGTAGAAGCAGCAGCAATTTGCTAGATTCCAGATTGCTACTGGGATCATATAACCTTGGAAACAACAGTCTAGTGGTAATTCCTTGACTTCCCCTCACTGAGCCCTTCCAATCATGTTTAACTGCCAAAATCTCTTGAAATACCTATAGTGATTTTCTGCATTGAACTGTAATAGATTCTGATGAGAAAAGAGAGACCGGGAAGATACGAGTGAAAAGAAAGCAATAGGTATGGAACTAAAAAGGATAAAGAACCATGTTATACAATGGAATTTTCATATTATTATACAAATTATTATATACAAATTATATAATGCAAGAATTCAAGAACGTGACATCTGTTTCACTTCCAAATTCTGTGCCCATCTCCCAAAGTACAGTAGCTGTTCTTAGCCACAAAGAAGACAAGAAAATGTGGTTTTACCTTTCCAGTCACTGCTACAGCAGGGGAGGACAGAATGGATGGGATTAAGTGTGAGTGAAACCAACAACATCTAATGAACTTTACGGTCCTTATATGAAAAATTTGTTTTGTTTTGTTTTGTTTTAAAGATATTTTCACCAATATCATATGGATCAAGTTCATTTGAACACATTTTATTTTAGTAGAAAAATTTAGAATTTAGCAGCATATATTTACATTTACATAAACTTCATGGATACTAACACATTCAGATACACATATATGAAAACATATACTTTTCTTTCGTACATGCTTAGGAAGCATTGACAAATAATTCAAATATTTTTGTACTTGTTCACAATAAAATCTTTAAAACATTTCCAAAACTAATGTTTATAAGACCCATTATCTGCTCATAACACATTCCAATTAGAACACTGAAAACTCCACCAAAAAGCTATTAAATTTATAAATGGATTAAGGTCACAGAATATAAAATCAATGTATAGAAATCTGTCACATTTCTATATACTACTAAATAAACAGAAATTAAGAAATCAATCCTATTTACAATTGCACCATAAATAATAAAATACATAGGAATAACTTAACCAAGAAGGTGGAAGACCTGCACACTGAAAACCATAAACCACTGATGAAAGACATTGAAGATGACACAAAGAAATGAAAAGACATTCCATACTCATAGATTGGAAGAACAAATATTGTTAAAATGTCCATACTACCCAAAGCTGTCTATTGATTTAATGCAATCACTATCAAATTATCAAAATTCACAGAACTATAAAAAACAATCCTAAAACTTGTATGGAATCAAAAAAGACCCTGAATAGCTGAAACAATCTTGAAAAAGAAAAATGAAGTTGGAGATATCACAATTCCAGATTTCAAGTTCTATTATGAAGCTGTAGTAATCAAGTATGGTACAGTACGGGCAGAAAAATAGACACAGCGGCCAAACTTATGATTATACAGTCAATTAATCTTCAACAAAGGAGGCAAACATATGCAATAGGAAAAAGACTGTCTCTTCAACAAATGGTGTTGGGAAACTGGGCAGTTACATGTAAAAGAATGAAACTGGATTACTTTCTTACACCATACACAAAAATAAACTCAAAATGGATAGAATACCTAAATGTGAGACCTGAAACATGTAAATCTTAGAAGAGAGCACAAACTATGAGTTCTCTAACGTTGACGATAACATTTTTCTAGATATGTATCTCAAGGCAGGGGAAACACAAGCCAAAACAAACTGTTGGGACTATATCAAAATAAAAAGCTTTTGCATAGCAAAGGAAACAATTAACCAAACTAAAAGAGAACCTACTGGATGAGAGAAGATATTTGTGAATGACATATCCAATAAAGGGTTGGTATGAAAAATGTATAAAGGACTTAGAAATTCAACATGCACACATACACACACACACACACACACACACAAATCCAATTAAAAAGTAAGCAGAAGACATACACCAACATTTCTCCAAAGAAAACATACAAATGGGCAACAGACACATGAAAAGATGCTCAGCATTTATCATCATCAGGGAAAGGCAAACCACAGTTACAGTGAGACATCACATCATACCTGTCAAAATGGCTAAAATCAAAAACAATAAACCAGATTGTCGGGGGGAGGAGTCAAGATGGCGGAGAAGTAGCAGGCTGAGACTACTTCAGGTAGCGGGAGATCAGCTAGATAGCTTACCTAAAGATTGCAGACACCTACAGATCCAACGGGAGATTGAAGAGAAGAACAGCAACTCTAGAAACAGAAAATCAACCACTTTCTGAAAGGTAGGACTGGCGGAGAAGTGCATCCAAAGCGATGGGAAGATAGACCGCAGGGGGAGGGGCCAGCTCCCGGCAAGCAGCGGAGCAACAGAGCACAAAATCAGGACTTTTAAAAGTCTGTTCCGCTGAGGGACATCGCTCCAGAGGCTTAACCGGGGTGAAGCCCAGGTGGGGTCAGCGCGGCCTCAGGTCCCGCAGGGTCACAGAAGGATCAGGGGTGTCTGAGTGTCGCAGAGCTTACAGGTAGTAGAACGGGGAAGCTGGCTACAGAGACAGAGCCGAGGAGTGAGCTCTAAGCTCGGGGTTACCTTGAACCGGTCGCAGGCTCGGTCAGCTTGGAGCGCGGCCGGAGGCCAGGGTGACGGGAGTAATTGGGCGCTGTTCTCTAAGGGCGCACTGAGGAGTGGGACCCCGGGCTCTCGGCTCCTCCAGGCCGGAGACCGGGAGGCTGCCATCTTCATTCCCGCCCTCTGGAACTCTATGGAAAGCGCTCAGGGAACAAAAGCTCCCGAAAGCAAACTCGAGCAGATTACTCAGACAGGCCCGGGTAAGGGCGGTGCAACTCTGCCCGGGGCAAAGACATTTGAGAATCACTACAACAGGCCCCTCCCCCAGAAGATCAACAAGAAACCCAGCCAGGACCAAGTTCACCTACCAAGGAGTCCAGTTTCAATACCAAGGAGAGCAGCGGAATTCCAAAGGAGGAGAAAGCAAAGCACGGAACTCATGGCTTTCTCCCCATGATTCTTTAGCCTTGCAGTTAATTTAATTTTTAGTTTTTTTTGTCTTTTTCAATTTTTTTTCTTCTTCTGCTAAACTTTTTTTTAACTTTTACCCTTTTCTTTTTTAACGTTTTTTAACTAGTTTATCTAATATATATATATATTTTTTTTTTTTTTTTTTTTTTTTTTTTTTTTTATCTGTTTTTTTTTTTTATTTTTTTCTTTTTTTTTTTTTTCTTTCTGAATCTCTTTTTATCCACTTTCTCCCCCCTCACGATTTGGGATCTCTTCTGATTTGGCTAAAGCATATTTTCCTGGGGTTGTTGCCACCCTTTTAGTATTTTACTTGCTCCTCCATATACTCTTCTCTGGACAAAATGACAAGGCGGAAAAATTCACCACAAAAAAAAAGAACAAGAGGCAGTACCAAAGGCTAGGGACCTAATCAATACAGACATTGGTAATATGTCAGATATAGAGTTCAGAATGACGATTCTCAAGGTTCTAGCCGGGCTCGAAAAAGGCATGGAAGATATTAAAGCAACCCTCTCAGGAGATATAAAAGCCCTTTCTGGAGAAATAAAAGAACTAAAATCTAACCAAGTTGAAATCAAAAAAGCTATTAATGAGGTGCAATCAAAAATGGAGACTCTCACTGCTAGGATAAATGAGGCAGAAGAAACAATTAGCGATATATAAGACCAAATGACAGAGAATAAAGAAGCTGAGCAAAAGAGGGACAAACAGCTACTGGAACACGAGGGCAGAATTCGAGAGATAAGTGACACCATAAGACGAAACAACATTAGAATAATTGGGATTCCAGAAGAAGAGGAAACAGAGAGGGGAGCAGAAGGTATATTGGAGAGAATTATTGGAGAGAATTTCCCCAATATGGCAAAGGGACAAGCATCAAAATCCAGGAGGTTCAGAGAACCCCCCTCAAAATCAATAAGAATAGGTCCACACCCCGTCACATAATAGTCAAATTTACAAGTCTTAGTGACAAAGAGAAGATCCTGAAAGCAGCCCGGGAAAAGAAGTCTGTAACGTACAATGGTAAAAATATTAGATTGGCAGCAGACTTATCCACAGAGACCTGGCAGGCCAGAAAGAGCTGGCATGATATATTCAGAGTACTAAACGAGAAAAACATGCAGCCAAGAATACTATATCCAGCTAGGCTATCATTGAAAATAGAAGGAGAGATTAAAATCTTCCAGGACAAACAAAAACTGAAAGAATTTGCAAACACCAAACCAGCTCTACAGGAAATATTGAAAGGGGTCCTCTAAGCAAAGAGAGACCCTAAAAGTAGTAGATCAGAAGAAACAGAGACAATATACAATAACAGTCACCTTACAGGCAATACAATGGCACTAAATTCATCTCTCTCAATAGTTACCCTGAATGTTAATGGGCTAAATGTCCCAATCAAAAGACACAGGGTATCAGAATGGATAAAAAAACAAAACCCATCTATATGTTGCCTACAGGAAACTCATTTTAAATCCGAAGACACCTCCAGATTTAAAGTGAGGGGGTGGAGGGCACCTGGGTGGCTCAGTGGTTAAGCCTCTGCCTTCGGCTCAGGTCATGATCTCAGGGTCCTGGGATCGAGTCCCGCATCGGGTTCTCTGCTCTGCGGGGAGCCTGCTTCCTCCTCTCTCTCTCTCTGCTTGCCTCTCTGACCACTTGTGATCTCTCTCTGTCAAATAAATAAAATCTTAAAAAAAATAAAAAAATAAAGTGAGGGGGTGGAAAAGAATTTACCATGCTAATGGACATCAGAAGAAAGCAGGAGTGGCAATCCTTATATCAGATCAATTAGATTTTAAGCCAAAGACTATAATAAGAGATGAGGGAGGACACTATATCATACTCAAAGGAACTGTCCAACAAGAAGATCTAACGATTTTAAATATCTATGCCCCTAACGTGGGAGCAGCCAACTATATAAACCAATTAATAACAAAATCAAAGAAACACATCGACAATAATACAATAATCGTAGGGGACTTTAACACTCCCCTCACTGAAATGGACAGATCATCCAAGCAAAAGATCAACAAGGAAATCAAGGCCTTAAATGACACACTGGACCAGATGGACATCACAGATATATTCAGAACATTTCATCCCAAAGCAACAGAATACACATTCTTCTCTAGTGCACATGGAACATTCTCCAGAATAGATCACATCCTTGGTCCTAAATCAGGTCTCAACTGTTATCAAAAGATTGGAATCATTCCCTGCATATTTTCAGACCACAATGCTCTGAAGCTAGAACTCAATCACAAGAGCAAATTTGGAAAGAACCCAAATACATGGAGACTAAACAGCATCCTTCTAAAGAATGAATGGGTCAACCAGGAAATTAAAGAAGAGTTGAAAAAATTCATGGAAACAAATGATAATGAAAACACAATGGTTCAAAATCTGTGGGACACAACAAAGGCAGTCCTGAGAGGAAAATATATAGCGGTAGAAGCCTTTCTCAAGAAACAAGAAAGGTCTCAGGTAAACAACCTAACCCTACACCTAAAGGAGCTGGAGAAAGAACAAGAAAGAAACCCTAAACCCAGCAGGAGAAGAGAAATCATAAAGATCAGAGCAGAAATCAATGAAATAGAAACCAAAAAAACAATAGAACAAATCAATGAAACTAGGAGCTGGTTCTTTGAAAGAATTAATAAGATCGATAAACCCCTGGCCAGACTTATCAAAAAGAAAAGAGAAAGGACCCAAATAAATAAAATCATGAATGAAAGAGGAGAGATCACAACGAACACCAAAGAAATACAGACAATTATAAGAACATACTATGAGCAACTCTACGCCAACAAATTGGACAATCTGGAAGAAATGGATGCATTCCTAGAGACATATAAACTACCACAACTGAACCAGGAAGAAATAGAAAGCCTGAACAGACCCATAACCAATAAGGAGATTGAAACATTCATCAAAAATCTCCAAACAAACAAAAGCCCAGGGCCAGATGGCTTCCCGGGGGAATTCTACCAAACATTTAAAGAAGAACTAATTCCTAGTCTCCTGAAACTGTTCCAAAAAATAGAAATGGAAGGAAAACTTCCAAACTCATTTTATGAGGCCAGCATCACCTTGATCCCAAAACCAGACAAGGATCCCATCAAAAAAGAGAACTACAGACCAATATCCTTGATGAACACAGATGCAAAAATTCTCACCAAAATACTAGCCAATAGGATTCAACAGTACATTAAAAGGATTATTCACCACGACCAAGTGGGATTTATTCCAGGGCTGCAAGGTTGGTTCAACATCAGCAAATCAATCAGTGTGATACAACACATTAATAAAAGAAAGAACAAGAACCATATGATACTCTCCATAGATGCTGAAAAAGCATTTGACAAAGTACAGCATCCCTTCCGGATCAAAACTCTTCAAAGTGTAGGGATAGAGGGCACATACCTCAATATTATCAAAGCCATCTATGAAAAACCCACCGCAAATATCATTATCAATGGAGAAAAACTGAAAGCTTTTCCGCTAAGGTCGGGAACACGGCAGGGATGTCTGTTATCACCACTGCTATTCAACATAGTACTAGAAGTCCTAGCCTCAGCAATCAGACGACAAAAGGAAATTAAAGGCATCCAAATCGGCAAAGAAGAAGTCAAACTATCACTCTTTGCAGATGATATGATACTATATGTGGAAAACCCAAAAGACTCCACTCCAAAACTGCTAGAACTTGTACAGGAATTCAGTAAAGTGTCAGGATATAAAATCAAGGCACAGAAATCAGTTACATTTCTCTACACCAACAACAAGACAGAAGAAAGAGAAATTAAGGAGTCCATCCCATTTACAATTGCACCCAAAACTATAAGATACCTAGGAATAAACCTAACCAAACAGACTAAGAATCTATACACAGAAAACTATAAAGTACTCATGAAAGACATTGAGGAAGACACAAAGAAATGGGAAAATGTTCCATGCTCCTGGATTGGAAGAATAAATATTGTGAAAATGTCTATGCTACCTAAAGCAGTCTACACATTTAATGCGATTCCTATCAAAGTACCATCCATTTTTTTCAAAGAAATGGAACAAATAATTCTAAAATTTATATGGAACCAGAAAAGACCTCAAATAGCCAAAGGAATATTGAAAAAGAAAGCCAAAGTTGGTGGCATCACAATTCCGGATTTCAAGCTCTATTACAAAGCTGTCATCATCAAGACAGCATGGTACTGGCACAAAAACAGACACATAGATCAATGGAACAGAATAGAGAGCCCAGAAATAGACCCTCAACTCTATGGTCAACTAATCTTAGACATAGCAGGAAAGAATGTCCAATGGAAAAAAGACAGCCTCTTCAATAAATAGTGTTGGGAAAATTGGACGGCCACATGCAGAAAAATGAAATTGGATCATTTCCTTACACCACACATGAAAATAGACTCAAAATGGATGAAGGACCTCAATGTGAGAAAGGAATCCATCAAAATCCTTGAGGAGAACACAGGCAGCAACCTCTTCGACCTCAGCCGCAGCAACATCTTCCTAGGAGCATCGCTAAAGGCAAGGGAAGCAAGGGCAAAAATGAACTACTGGGATTTTATCAAGATCAAAAGCTTTTGCACAGCAAAGGAAACAGTTAACAAAACCAAAAGACAACTGACAGAATGGGAGAAGATATTTGCAAATGACATATCAGATAAAGGGCTAGTGTCCAAAATCTATAAAGAACTTAGCAAACTCAACACCCAAAGAACAAATAATCCAATCAAGAAATGGGCAGAGGACATGAACAGACATTTCTGCAAAGAAGACATCCAGATGGCCAACAGACACATGAAAAAGTGCTCCATATCACTCGGCATCAGAGAAATACAAATCAAAACCACAATGAGATATCACCTCACACCAGTCAGAATGGCTAAAATTAACAAGTCAGGAAATGACAGATGCTGGTGAGAATGCGGAGAAAGGGGAACCCTCCTACACTGTTGGTGGGAATGCAAGCTGGTGCAACCACTCTGGAAAACAGCATGGAGGTTCCTCAAAATGTTGAAAATAGAACTACCCTATGACCCAGCAATTGCACTGCTGGGTATTTACTCTAAAGATACAAACGTAGTGTTCCGAAGGGGCACGTGCACCCGAATGTTTATAGCAGCAATGTCTACAATAGCCAAACTATGGAAAGAACCTAGATGTCCATCAATGGACGAATGGATAAAGAAGATGTGGTATAAATACACAATGGAATACTATGCAGCCATCAAAAGAAATGAAATCTTGCCATTTGCGACGACGTGGATGGAACTAGACGGTATCATGCTTAGTGAAATAAGTCAATCGGAGAAAGACAACTATCATATGATCTCCCTGATATGAGGGAGAGGAGATGCAACATGGTGGGTTAAGGGGGTAGGAGAAGAGTAAATGAAACAAGATGGGATTGGGAGGGAGACAAACCATAAGTGACTCTTAATCTCACAAAACAAACTGAGGGTTGATGGGGGGAGGGGGGTTGGGAGGGGGGGTGGGGTTATGGACATTGGGGAGGGTATGTGCTATGGTGAGTGCTGTGAAGTATGTAAACCTGGTGATTCACAGACCTGTACCCCTGGGGATAAAAATATATGTTTTTAAAAAATAAAATTAAAAAAAAAAAAAAACAATAAACCACAAACATTGGCTATGATGTGGATAAGAACTAATCCTCCTGCATTGTTAGTAGGAATGTAAACTGGTCAAGTCACTGTGGAAAACAGTATGGAGTTCCTCAAAAAATTAAAAATAGAACTACCCTCTCGGCCAGTAATCCCACTAATAGGAATTTTCCCAAAGAATACCACAACACTTAATCAAAAGGATATACGTACTCCTATGTTTATTGCAGTATTATTGGTAATAGCCAAAATAGGGAAGCAGCCAAAGTATCCATCAATAAATGAGTGGACAAAGATGATGTATGTGTACACACACACACACACACACACACACACACATACATACATACATATACATATATATACATGTATATATATGAAGATATATATGGTGGAATATTATTCAGTCAAAAAATAATGAAATCTTGCTATTTGCAACATGGATGGAGCTAAAGAGCATAACATTAAATGGAATAAGTCAGTCGGAGAAATAAAAATACTATAGGATTTTACTCCTGTATGGAATTTTATGGAACAAAACAAAGGAGGGGGGAATAAACCAAAAACGAACTCTTAAGTATAGAGAACAGGTAGATGGCTATCAAAGAGGTGGGTAGGGGATGCATGAGAGAGGTGAAGGGCATTAAGTGTACACTCATCTTCATGAGCACTGAACAATATATGTAACACTGTATGTTAATTATACTGGATTAAAATATAAATTAAAATTTAAAAAATAAATTTTAAGACACAGAACAAAGAACTTTACTATTTGGAAACAAAAAAATCCATTCCTGGGGTGCTAGGCTGGCTCAGTCGTTAAGTGTCTGCCTTCGGCTCAGGTTGGAATAGAGCTGCACATCGGGTTCCCTGCTCAGCTGGAAGCCTGCTTCTCTCTCTCCCACTCCCCCTGCTTGTGTTCCCTCTCTCTCATTGTGTCTGTCAAATAAATAAAATTTAAAAAACAAAACAAAACAAAAAAAAAAACTGGAGGGGAACCTGGTGGCTCAGTTGGTTAAGCAGCTGCCTTCAGTTAGGTCATGATCCTGGAGTCCCGGGATCGAGTCCCACATTTGGCTCCCTGTGCAGTGGGGAGTCTGCTTCTCCCTCTGGTCCTCTCCCCTCTCCTACTCTCTCATTCTCTCTCCCTCTCTCCCAAATAAGTAAAATCTTTAAAAAAAAAGTCCATTCCTAAATAACTTATGCCCAAAAAATTAATAAGTAAAAATAGAAGACTTAAATCATCTGGAAACCTTTGAAGAGAGAGAGAATTTCATACAAAAATGGTTAATCACAAAGGGGAAACTAAAATGATGTGTAGACTTTAATCTTTTGCCATAAATGAACCAAGACTAAAAGCAAATCAACTTAAAGTTAATACTTGTGTTCATCCCTCCACCTACAATACTCTGTTCTGCCTTGACAGCAAAGGTTCCTTCTTTCTTTCCTTTCTTCCTTTTTTCCTTTCTTCCTTTTTTTTGTTTCTTCCTTTTGGAAAAAACAATTTTCCCTGCCTCAGACAACAGAGTATGATCAGTCTAAACCTGCAAACTTATGGGCTAAATAGGATCCATCACCTGTTTTTATAAACAAACATTTGTTGGATCATTGCCAAGCTTATTTATTTACATGTCTACGGCCACTTTCACACTACACAATATCTCCAAGGCATGTCTTTATATATTTATTTTTAATTTGATTGTTTCATGAAGTCTCTAGTAGAATGTAAACTGAATGAAGACAAAAGACTATTCGGTATATTGTCATATCCTTGTTGCCTAGAAGCTGGTAGGCATGCAATAAATCCTAACATTTTTCACTGTGTGGGTCCACTTATATGCAGTTTTTTCTGGTTTTTTTGGGGGGGTTGGCTTTAATTTTTAAAATATTTACTTTTCTAAAACATCCATATAAAAGTTGGGAAGAGAAAGAAGGATGTCAACTAACCTACATCAAAATCTGGACTGAGGAAGGCCAAAGTACTGACAAAAAAAATCCCTGGTAGCCGGAGCAAGCTGCAGAGCTGAGATGGTCGCTGGCCAGCAGAAATAGCAGCGTGGATCAGCCACATTCATGAGCACCACTGAGGAGCAGTGGGGACAACAAAGCTGCTGACCCCAATGATTTCTCCTTTTTAGGAAGGGGAAAACCGGAACACACTCTGAAGACACATTCTTGATAGCCTCGTGCTCCTCCAGGGCCTTCCCCCAGTCTCTGCCCCTGAATCCCGCAATGACCACACTCCAGGTGGTGCCCTCATCCAGGTGGTGAGGGGCAATTCAAAGTGTCCAGGGTTCAAGCAAAGAGTTTACACTTTTACAAGCTCTGAAAGCCACCTGTCTTACGGAAGCTTGCTGACTTTGTGCATGTTGACTGTGTGTGCGGTGATGCTCTGGCTCCACCCAGGAGCTTGAAGTGAGAAGCAGGACAATGAAGTGTCTCTGCCTCTACCAAACGCTGCAGCTGCAGATTAAGATGTGCAAGTCTTCCAAGACTCAAACTTCAAACCGCACTGCCCCACCGCAGCAGCCTCCGCAGGGTATTGTAAGCCGATCGTCTAGCAGCAGCTTGGCTTTCTCTCAAAGGTGAGCCTCTGCCCCTTCTGCAATGTCTCCCAGTGTTCCTGCTGGTCACCCAGGTCCAGCGGGGTTCACTTGGTCAGCATCAACGTGGCAGCCGGAGAAACAGTGCCAACTCCACTAGCCACTGTCCAGGTCTGGGTCCCGACTCCCGGCTGCGGTGAGGACTCCCTCAGCCTTCACTTTGCAGGGCACCGGGCTCCCATCCAGTCTCCCACCTAGCCTGGCGCTGGCCCATGGAGGGCCCTGCATGGCTGTTGCTGGAGGTCCTGGGTTCCCTCTGCCAGCGTGGCTTTGTGCCTGGTTGGCCCCTCCCTTGCCACAGAGCTCCATATTCGCAATTTTACAATACAGTACTGTAAATGTATCTTCTCTTCCCCGCGATTTTCTTAATAAACACGTTCTTTTCACTAGCTTACTTTATTGTAAGAATACATAATATATAATGTAAATATATCATACATTTATAATAAATATATAATACATCTAAAGTATAAAAAAATATGTGTTAACTGATTTTATGTTATCTGTAAGGCTTCTGGTCAATAATATGCTATTAGTGCTTAATTCTGGGGTGAGTCACAAGTTATATGTGGATTTTTCACTGCACAGGGGATGGCATTCCCAACATCCCCAATGTTGTTCAAAGGTCAACTATAATTAACGTAGGAGAAAACAAGTAAAAAGAAGTTTAAATATTGAGTAATACCCCAATAAAATCTTCTGATTCCAGCAACCTGTTAATATACAATCAGAAGTTCTTTCTATTGCAAATATCTAGAAATGACACATACAATTCTAACATTTCGTTAAGATCATAGCTTCAAATAAATGAAATTAGCTTAAACCCTTGGTCACAGGAACACAGAAGAACAAAAACCAGTTCAGTTAGTACATAGTTGAGGGGATTTGCTGGCAAGTCTGAAATGGGACAGAGGACTACACTAGAAACCAAACATCTGTGAGATACCACCTACATCGGGGAAGAATGTGAGACCTGAGCCCATATGAGATAGGAGTTGAAGTTAGACCTTCATATATAGCAGGAAGCCTTGACTGACTCCATAATTAATAAAAGGGTGAACGAGGCAAAACAAAGAACTTATATATATGCGAAGGAAGACGGCAAAGTCTTTTCAATCACCACTTGGTTTCTAGGTTGAAAAAAAAAATCTCCTTAGATAATTGGTAACCGTGAGCTATATTACGCATGGTTTTGAAGTTGGAATTTATGCCCTCCTCAAGGGTACAGAATGCCCAAGTTGAGAAGCTATCATAAAAATGAGCCCCTGAATAGTGATACTCCTAGTATATTCAGAAGAGCAAATGCAAACCACTCTTCAGAGGCCAGTTCCTCTAGGGCTGAACAGAATCCATACATAAACTCCTCAAGTAAAACTGCTCCTGCCGTGACGTTAAAAAGCACATGAACAATACTTACCTGGCAGGGTAGATACCATGATTACGAAAGTGGTTTTCCCAGGGTGAGGCTTATTCATTGCACTCTAGATATGTTGACCCCTGCTATTTCTCCAAATGTGGGAAACTCAACTGCATGATTTGTGGTAGTGGTGGAGTGTGTTTGCACTTTCCCAATTTTTTAAGGAAATTTTCCAATTTCCTTTGAAATTGGAAAAAAAAAAAAAGCACATGAGCAAAAATCATCATTCCCAATAAAGGGTCAATTTAGATTCATAAGGGTTAAAAACAACCCTTAAAGAATATATATATAATACACACACACACACACACACACACACACACACAAACATATATATATTACATTTTTGTAATACATTTATATTAGAATATGAACTTTCTATTCATTTTTTTTAATTAAAGAAGTTTTTAATGTTTCATTTGGAACCTAAAGGAACCAAAGCCAAAAATCACAAAATGTGTCCTATTTAACTAAAACCCAGCATCAGTCTTTATTCTCTGCAGTTCTAATTCAGCTTGTTCTCTGCCCTAGGCCCCTTGTACATATCCCCCAGGGAAATGAAATTGCTGCCGCACCTGGAGTCTGGACTGTCCTTTTCTGGAATGGATGTGATGCCCTCAAGAAAGTGAAAGTTGAACTAGTTTATTGGTTAAGTCTTTCATGTCTTCTTTCTTTAAGAAAAAGAAAATCCAAAAAGTTACCAAAATCTGCAAGGCTATCACAGAACTGGTCTCACATTCACAAAAATTCAAACACAGCAAATTGATGACTTTTAAAGTTCTCTCTGGCCAAGTTTTGTTCATCGAAACTGGCATTGTATTTGGGTTTGCCAAATATCAGGGCAGAAGTAGACTTTTGTAGTAAATCTTTCTCCTTGGAAGTAATGTGGTTGGAGAAAATCTTTGTTTTAGTCTTGCTAGAGTAAGTGCCCATCTTTTTTATTCTTTTTGTCTTTTTGTCTTTCCTACCTTGATTCTGAACCTATTTAAATGCCACCATCTGCTTTCTCCTTTTACTTCTGGACTGCTAAAGGCTTCCGGAGAAATTCATAGCATTTTACCAATAGCTTCTACATTTTCATGGTTTCCGACATCTAGTGACTTACTATAACTCCATCTGCCAAACTTTTATTCACTTCTCCTATTGTTTTTGCCATGTCCTTCAGAACATTAATCCATATGTTTTCTCTATATCTGAGGTTAAGAATTCATACAATTACATTTTGTAAATTGCCTGATTTTATATTTTATAAGAAATTATATGAACAAAACACAGCAAAAAAAAATGTCTGGGGATAAATTCATACATTTGCATTTTCTTTATGAAAAAGTTTTCAAATGCCATGTTTTTTCCCCTAGGGCCAATGTCTTTCAATATCATAAAAGTTGCTAAGAAATTAGGAATGATAAATGATGTAGGCTTATGTCACTACTTTTGTATTGATAAATAATTAATAAATACAGAATCATGAATTATATTAAAATTGGAACTATAAGCATTCAAAAACATTTTTATAAGTTGAAATAAACAGATGTGAGGTTTTGCTAATACTAATCTTGTACTTTAAACCTGTTTTTCAATCTTACCAATGATACTTAACCAGACATTGCTATTATAGCTAAACAGTTTTAGCTTATTTTGGCATTATTTTCCTCTACTTTCTTTATAAGAGTCCCTTACTCTGTATCCATGCTCCAGAAGATAAACACACACATGCACACACACGCACACACACAAGACTTTTTTTTTTTTTTGCTTTATGATGTCTATTCACTGAAGAACAGGGCAATAATAAGGAAGTCAGCCTTAATACATGAAAGTCCGTTCTGCTCTTACCAATTGGTTCAGACACTGTGAATCTCTGTCATATCCTAGAGTTTAAAACTACCAGGATCAATATCCATAACATCCCTGTGGCACCAAGTGTATCCATCTGTAAAGCAAGTTTGCAAAGAACCAGCAGCAACTTCCAGATAATAAAACTGTCCGTTCAGCAACCTTCTCAGGGAAGAAAAACCAGTAACTTCTATTATTCTATCTATAATTGCTCAGGTTTCTACAGTAAAAGAAAGCAACTAGAAGGACATCGGAATGGATGACTCTATCTCTGATGTCAGCTACAGAGGTAAAAACAAAAACTGAGCCAAAGGGTGCCTCTTGTTAATATTTCCTTCTCCAGAAACCCATGCAAATCCTAGGAATTTTTCTGAGCTCTTTCTACCATAAACAATTCCCTATTCCTTCTATATTTTCACGCTTACAAAAAAAAAAAAAAAAAAAAAAAAGGAGGTGAGGAAATGTCTATTGCCATTTTGATGGAGAATTCATTATCTTTTGCAGATACATCTCTAAATCTGATAGTTCTATTTCTTTCAACATTATAAACTGGATACATTCCTATTGTAATTTTTTAGCTTCTATTTTTTTCAAGAAAGTTATCTGAGGGCATTACTTAAATGCAACAAGACATAGGATCTAAAATCATTACATGTATTTACACATGATATTTTCTTTTAACTGTGACATTTTCTTTTTATATTTGATCAATATGTTTTACCCGTAACTATTAGATATTGATACAGATTATTAGTGGCATTCTTAGTTTTTATTTATCTCTATCAAATCTTCTTATACTCATGATATTTGTTATGATGTGACTATTACATTACTTTAAAAAATTTCAAGAATCATAGAGTTTCTTGATGGAAGAGCACTGAGAGACGGTGATAAAAAAAATTGTTCATAGTTAAAGAAACTAAACAAGTAAGGAACTAATTAATTAATGACAAAATTCAGTTTTCTGATACTTTACCAAATGCTCTTTTCATATACATCATTACTTTAAGCTTAGATTTTTGTCATCTTCTTACTCCACACTTGCCATCATATGTATGTGTTTTGGGTTTTTTGTTTTTGCTTTTGTTTTTATTTTTTTTAAGATTTTATTTATTTATTTGACAGAGAGAGAGAGATCACAAATAGGCAGAGAGGCAGGCAGAGAGAGGGGGAAGCAGGCTCCCCACTGAGCAGAGAGCCTGACACTGGGCTCGATCCCAGGACTCTAGGATCATGACCCAAGCCGAAGGCAGAGGCTTTAACCCACTGAGTCACCCAGGAGCCCCCATATGTATATATTTATAATAAAAGTAACATTTCAGGAAATATCACCATCTTTTGTTATAATGAGTCCAAATAAGTTCTTTTTAGACCTCCAGTTAAGTTAATCAAATATTCATTTATCACTTAATGACACTAGTTTTTTAATGTTTCTCAAGTTACATATAAAGAACTATCAGATGAGCATAAAGGATCCAGTTCATTGTCTAAAATATGTTTCCAAGGTTTGACATTGTTATCAGCTCTGAACTGTAGGCTAAATTTTATCCAATGCCTATATTTGGAGAAAACAAGCTTATTTCTTTTTAAAATAATTTAAATTCAATTAATTAATATATAGTATATCATTAGTTTCAGAGGTAGAGTTCAGTTATTCATCAGTTGAATCAGCCTATTTTTTTTTTAAGATTTTATTTATTTATTTGACAGAGAGAGATCACAAGTAGACAGAGAGGCAGGCAGAGAGAGAGAGGGAAGCAGGCTCCCTGCTGAGCAGAGAGCCTGATGCGGGACTCGATTCCAGGACCCTGAGATCATGACCTGAGCCGAAGGCAGAGGCTTAACCCACTGAGCCACCCAGGCGCCCGAATCAGCCTATTTTTAAGGGCAATCATTCATACTGCTCTGCTACAATTCTTAACCTCAGTGATCCTCATTGCTTGCAGATGAGTTGAATATATTCATTGCCCTCCTCTCAAAGGTTATTCTTGTCTTTTGACAGTATCTTTTAGTAGCTTATTGTTATCTGTATATCTAAATCATCTGGCTCATTAGGGGTTCCTTACAAAGATCATTACTGATAATGTTGAACTGCTTGTTGATCTTTTCTTCTACACAATGTGGAATAGTGAGAAATCTTTCCTCTATGAATTTAAAATGGGATTTTTAATCCTAACTGGCCCGAACTAACTCTACGTGCTTGAAGGTAATTTACTTCCTTGGAGTTTCTAAAATGAAGAATTGAACACTACCTAGGTATTATCAAAGGCCATTCATCAGTTACTTTTCCTAGGCTGTAAGAAAGGAAAAGAAAAAAATTCACAAAACTTGTGATAAGAAAAAAATAATACAAATGCACTTTTGCTTTAACTGATCTTTCAATATTTCTTTGTTGAATGAGGTTATACTAATGTTTCCCAATATCCAGGGATGATTTGGGATTTTTGTTTGCCTCTTTAACTTGGTGATCGATGTCATACTGTGCTTGCTCAACAATGAAAGAAGACTCATTGATAAAACTTTAATTTATACTACTATCTAAACTTTGCGTTTCCATGGTGAAGACTAACTCATAATCTAAGCATTCTTTAGCATTGACAAAGTTATATGTTGGAAGGTGTTTTAAGGACCCAATGGCTGCTATGAAATAGTTCTTTATTGAATATATCCAAGATATTTAATAGTATATTTGCTCCGTTTTCTTTAAAGACTGGCTAAGCTATACAAAACAATTTCAAAAATAGTCATCTGATACTATGCTGGAACGTAATAAATTTCTGTAAGATAAAAATGTCTACTCATACAAAAAAACCATGTCACATACATTTTTTTTCACAGACATAGCACTAGTATATAGAGGTGACTGACATCAGAATATACATTAAATAATAAACTCAAGGATTGAAAAAAAGAAACTCATGGATAAGGTCTGGAAAGCTGATGAAATAGCTACTTAGGAAAATGATTAATAAAGCAATATGTTACATTACTCTTATATCTGAACATAGGCAGAATATTAGGACTTAAGAGAAACGGTAATAAATAAATTAAAGCAGGGAAAATAAAACACTGTTGATGATTTATTTTGGCTGAAATTCAAAGAATTTAATGTAATTTTACACAGTGTCTTTAATAAAAATGTAAAGCCATGGCGATTATTTTGTTGATGTCAGTTTCCATTAGAAGAACGTGGAGAAGATTATTTGACCATAGAGTGGCGGGTACATATCTGGACTCTCTACTCTGTTCCACTGGTCTATTTGTCTCTTTTTGCGCGAGTACCATGCTTTCTTGGTGATCACAGCTTTGTAGTAAAGCTTGAAATCAGGCAATGTGATGCCCCCAGTTTTGTTTTTCTTTTTCAAAATTCCCTTAGCAATTCTGGGTCTTTTCTGGTTCCATACAAATTTTAGGATTGTTTGTTCCAACACTTTGAAAAATGCTGGTCGAATTTTGATTGGGCTGGCTTTGAAAGTACTGATTGCTCTGGGCAGTATAGACATTTTAACAATGTTTATTCTTCAGATCCATGAGCATGGAATGCTTTTCCATCTTTTTGTGTCTTCTTCAATTTCTTTCATGAGCGTTCTGTAGTTCCTCGAGTACAGATTGACAAAGCAGGAAAAAATATCCAGTGAAAAATCAATAAATGGTGCTGGGAAAATTGGATAGCTATGTGTAGAAGAATGAAACTTGACCATTCTCTTACATCAAACACGAAAGATAAACTCAAAATGGATAAAAGATCTCAATGTGAGCCAGCAGTCTATCAAAATCCTAGAGGAGAACATAGGCAGTAAACTCTTCGACATTGGCCACAACAACTTCCTTCAAGACATGTCTCCAAAGGCAATGAAAATGAAAGTGAAAATGAAATTTTGGGACTTCATCAATATCAAAATCTGCACAGCAAAGGAAACAATCAACAAAACAAAGAGGCAAACCACAGAATGGGAGAAGATATTCACAAATGACACTACAGACAAAGGGCTAATATCCAAGATCTACAAAGAACTCCTCAAACTCAACACACACAAAACAGATAATCACATCAAAAAAATGGGCAGAAGACATGAACAGACACTTCTCTGAAGAAGACCTACAAATGGCTAACAGACACATGAAAAAATATTCATCATCATTAGCCATCAGGGAGATTCAAATCAAAACCACATGGAGATACCACCTTACACCAGTTAGAATGGCCAAATTAACAGGATGGGAAACAACGAGTGCTGGAGAGGATATCAAGAAAGGTGAACCCTCTTATACCGTTGGTGGAAATGCAAGTTGGTGCAGGCACTTTGGAAAACAATGTGGAGATGCTTCAAAAAATTAAAAATAAAGCTACCCTATGACCCTACAACTGCACTACTGAGTATTTACCCAAAAGACACAGATGTAGTGAAAAGAAGGGCCACCTGTACCCCAATGTTCATAACAGCAATGGCCACAATTGCCAAACTTTGGAAAGAGCCAAGATGCCCTTCAACAGACGAATGGATAGAGAAGATATGGTCCATACATACAATGGAATATTACGCCTCCATCAGAAAGGATGAATACCCAACTTTTGTATCAACATGGACAGGACTGGAGGAGATTATGCTGAGTGAAGTAAGTCAAGCAGAGAAAGTCAATTATCATATGGTTTCACTTACTTGTGAAGCATAAGGAGTAACACAGCGGACATTGGGAGAGGGAGAGGAGAAGTGAGTTGGGGGAAATCAGAGGCAGAGATGAACAATGAGAGACTGTGGACTCTGAGAAACAAACTGAGGGTTTGGAAGAGAAGGGAGTGGAGGTGGTGAGCCTGGCGGTGGGTATTAAGGAGGACACATAGTGCATAGAGCACTGGTATAGTGCATAAACAATGAATCTTGGAACACTAAAAAATAAATAAATAAATAAATAAGGATGTGGAGATCTTTAAAGTTGGTTTTAGGATTTAAGAAGTATTGTTTTATAAATAGATTCTGACTTTGAAGAATGGGACTGATATTAGAAGAGATAGAAATAGACATAGAGAATAAAAAAGACATACAGACATTATATTAAAGGAATTCAACCATAAATGGACCATATCTGTCTATATTTCCTTAAAAAGTGTTTAGGGGCACCTGGGTGGCTCAGTTGTTAAGATCTGCCTTTGGCTCAGGTTATGATCCTGGGGTCCTGGGATTGAGCCCCCCATCTGGCTCCCTGCTCAGTGGGAAGCCTGCTATTCCCTCTCCCACTCCCCGTGCTTGTGTTCCCTCTCTTGCTGTGTCTCCATCAAATAGATGAATAGAATCTTTAAAAAAATAAATAAATAAAAATGTTTTATTTATTTATTTGACAAAGATCACAAGTAGGCAGAGAGGCAGGCAGAGAGAGAGAGAGAGGGAACAGGCTCCCTGCCAAGCAGAGAGCCTAATGTGGGGCTGATCCCAGGACCCGGGGATCATGACCTGAGCCAAAGGCAGAGGCTTAACCCACTGAGCCACCCAGGTGCCCCAATGAATAGAATCTTTAAAAAAAAGTTTATTCTAAAACAAGGTTTTTTGTTTTTTTGTTTTTTTTTAAAGAACAGAAATACAATGTGAGCAATAAATTGTTTCTCAAATACACTTACAGATCATATTATGTAAGCAGTTTATAATGTTATATATATATACACACACACATATATATGGTAAATAGAGTGATCAAAAATGGAAAATTAAGTAGAAAATAAGCCATAATAGTCCATTAATAATAACTAAATTTCACAACCTGTTCACTCAAAACTATCAACACATTTACCTGCACCATGTTTAGGAAATAATTTGAATAATCCAATATTTCTACAGCAAATTTTCTGTTCATTATGTCTTATTCATAGTAATAATAGGGAAGAACTAAGAAGGCAGAGCTCTGGGTTTTGCATTAATTATGTATCCCATTCCATAGGATAATGAAATATTTTGGGCTATATAATTTATGATTGTTTCACTTTTTCTGTTCTCAAAGTCACTTGGCTTATACAAACAGAGCTTATTATATATTTTGGGTTTTTTTTTTTAAGACTAATTTATTTATTTGAGAAAGGAGGGAGGGGCATAGAGAATCTTCAAGCAGACTCCCTGTTGAATATAGACCCTGAATGATGTGGGGCTTGATCCCAGGACCCCTGACACCATTCCTGAGCTAAATCCAAGAGTGGGTCACTTAACCAAAAGAGCCACCCACGTCCCCCAGAGCTTATTCTATCTTACTTGAATGGTGATTGCAAGAATATATTCCCCTGGTCCATGCCTTTGGAGCTCAACTGTATTCAATTATACTGTATTATCTGAACCTTAGTTGCCATTGTATACTCATTATTCTACATGTGACAATTTCATTTGATAAGTTATTCTGACAGCTCACACACACACACATATACACACCCCAAAATTTTGTATATTATTTAAGTGGAAGCAAATTGAAATATTATCTATACTATATAATGTATATTTATATATATATATGTATAATGTATATATACTCTATAATGTATAATGTATACTATATAATGTATAATTATCTATACATATATAGTATATACTATACTATAGAATGGCCTTTTTTCACTGTGTATTTTGTAACACATACTAAACCTAATCATTATGAAATGATTTTTTCACAAAAACAAATATTAAATTGTTATAGTAAAATTAATCTGTTATCTATTCTCAATACAAATTTTCTTTTTTTAAGGATTTTATTTATTTATTTGAGAAAGATAATGAGAGAGAGAGTAAGCATGAGCAGTAGATAAGGGGCAAAAAGGCAGAGGGGTAGAGGGAGAAGCAGTCTTCCACTGAGTATGGAGCCCAATAAGGAGCTCAATCCCAAGACCCTGGGATCATGACCTGAGCCAAAGAGGGACACTCAAACAACTGAGCCACCCAGGTGCCCCCAATTTTTCTTTTAAATATAAAAAAAAATGCAAAATCATCTACATATACTTGACATTCCATCAAACTATTTTCACTAAAATAGATGCAAAATAAAGAAAAAAAAAGAAATATGCACTCTCAATGTTTTATATTGTCCTACTTTATGAAACAGAATAAACATTCACTAAGTGCCTACCCCTATTTCATTACCTCATTTAACCCTCAACAACAGCCTAATGCTGACGATAGCCTTAGTTCAAGAAATGGAGTGGTGGTTAAGCCATTGGGGAAATAAGCATAACATCCAAATTATCTAGCTGTAGAGAAACAGACATAGAATATAAAATTGGACTATTACCCTTACTCAAAAGTTCAGGTTTTTTATTATATCATAGCACAATCCCTTCCCCAAAAAAGAATGAAAAAGGAATGAAAAAAGAAGAAAGAAAGAAAAAAGACAGACTAATGTGAGAAAGAAGGAAAAGTCTAATGTGAGAATTCTTTTAATCTAATATTTTAAGAAAAGAATATTATCTGATTATTTTATTTTATTTTCTATTGCTGGAGATAAATTCTATATTTAATATATTCTGTATTTAAAAGCAGAAAAGCTCTCACTGATTTATTTTAACATAAAGTATTGGCACTTAAGATAAAAGTGTGGCAATTTCATTACAGTTAGAAAAAAAAATATGTAACAGTGCTTGATCTCCAATATATTATTGAGATCTTAATGAAACATAATTCTGGCATTTACTAGATATGAGAATTTGGTCAAATTATTTAACTGCACTAAGTCATAATTTTCTCATCTGTAAAATGGGGTTAAAAGACAACTTCCTAAAACTACAGAGTCAATGATTTAATATATACAAAGCTCCTAGCATATCAGTTTTTCTTCTCATTGTTACTGTTATTAGCAGAAGAAATAAGAAAGCTTTAAAGCTACATGTATATGTAGTTAATATGCAAAAATATAATCATTTCAATGTAAATAAGATATAATTAATTAAAAATCTGATATATTTCTTATATATAAGAATTTACTTTATTATTAGCTTGATATTAATTTTTAAAATATACTAAAGAACCCCAAATATGTATGTTCAAAAGGATGTATTAACTCTAAAATTTTCTAAACATTTGAAATTTTACATCAAGAAACTCCTTGGACTTCTTTTATTTTTATTAATATGCTATTGTAATTCTGAAACTAAGGTATTTCATTTGTAAAAAGTATTCTCTAGTATCATCTCATGCCAAAGATGTATTATACAATATTGAGAAAAGGAATTTATTTCTTTAGATAATGGAAGTTTATATGTAGAATTAATCTATATTTTAAAAATTCTATATCAGAGGTAATACATTTTATTTTTATTAAGTGGTTCTAATTTTTCAAAATGCCCAAAATGCATATCCATATTTACTTATGTTTAGTGAGCAGGAAATCATTTTCTTTAACTAGTCTATCACTATCATTTAATGCTGAATTAACTCAGAAACTTTTTGATATATGTGGAGACTTCTCAGTATGTTACTTCATATATGATACATTTAAAACTTTCTAAATCAAAATACTGTTAAGTCATAAAAAGCATGCTGTCTGTAAGTGCATTACTTTTAGGGATATGAACACTTGACATTCTTATGTATTTGATATATTAGTGCATTGAAATGAGAACAATGAACAAATTATTCAGTTTCTGTTAATTATAAACAGTCCACAGACAGGAGAAATATTGCAATAAATGCAAGTCAAAATATAATTACAACATATGGTGATAGAATCAGCAGAGAATAAACAAAAAGCTTTGAATCTAAGAGGTAAATAAGGAGATTCATTTTTTCATCAAGGTAGAGGGATTTGCATTACAAATTCTCAAGCTTTCTTTTCTGCATGGACACTTTGAATGGATTGTGGGACTCTCTAAATTGATAAGTATAGGCTTTAGGTAAGCAGCACTAATTATGAAATTCATTTCTTTTTTCATTGTGTCTTGAGCTACTGATTTAAGAATAAGAAAATCTATATTAGCTTAATATGGACATTCACATGACTACCTACGAGTATTAGTCAGGTATAAACATAAGTTCTCAAGGTAGATCTGCTCTGTTAATGAAATACTATATGATCATAATTTTGAAAGCTGGGGACCAAAAGTAGAGTTTCAAACGCAGCCAGATCATGAGTTGATCAGAGTTAAAAAAAAGAATGGATTTTATAATTACCAGTTTAATCTTGGACATATAAAGAGCTTAGAAGTTGTTGTTTTTGTTCTTACAATAGGAAAAGAAGCTGAACAAAGTGAAATTCAATGACTCTTCTTGAATTATCAGAGAATTTAAGTCATAAGACAAACCAACGTGTCCAAAATCTGAGATGCAGATGATTATAGCGAGTCATATCTGAGATGACCTTACCTGGAATAGAAGCCTGTAGAATCATAAACCAGAAACATTACTTAAAGGATAAATGTGACTAATTGCTGGAGGCAGAATAAGACTATTATGAAAATGATAATTTTCTGGGATCCTCTGTCCTGGGATTCCCCAGCACATACACATCACGGGCTTTTACCTCCAGGATCCTACCAGTTCCTCAAGGTTAAAAGCCAAGAAAACCTTCAGGAAAAGCACCTATTGTAAAACACACCCAGAGAATCTCCAGAATATAGGCCTACTCAACAAGGACAAAGATGTTATAAGAACCTTATCCAATTATAACCACTACAATCTTTCTTTTTCATCTGTGAGAGAGGAAAAAAGCTGGAAAATACTTGTGAAGATCACTGCCCAAGATCACAGGCCTACAAAAGGCTAAGATTTATTATAGGATTATAAAATGCTTTCCCTACCCCAAACCTTATCACTGCCTTCACAAACCTTTAATATGATAAAAATGAGTTACAGCTGAAGGGCTGTGAAATGAAGACTGTAATTTTAAAGGTGTTTTAGGGAAACTCATAATAGGAGAGGAGACAAAACAGAGAAAGCTGAAGGCTCTGACACCTAGAGCTATAGCAAATATTAAACACAACTTAACTCCTAACCACATTAATGTAAAATCCCACATTAAAATCCTATTTAACTAGGAGGAGTCAAGATGGCGGAGAAGAAGCAGGCTGAGTCAACATCAGGTAGCAGGAGATCAGCTAGATAGCTTATCTAACCATTGCAAACACCTACAAATCCAACGGAAAATTGAAGAGAAGAATAGCAACATTTCTAGAAACAGAAAATCGACCACTTTCTGAAAGGTAGGACCTGCGGAGAAGTGAATCCAAAGTGACGGGAAGATAGACCTCGGGGGGAGGGGCCAGCTCCCGGCAAGTGGCAGAGCAATGGAGCACAAAATCAGGACTTTTAAAAGTCTGCTCCACAGAGGGACATCGCTCAAGAGGCTAAACTGGGGGGAAGCCCACAGGGGGTCAGCATAACCCCAGGTCCCGCAGGGTCACAGAAGGACCAGGGGTGTTCGAGTGTCGCAGAGCTCGCATGTATTAGAGCAGGAAAGCCAGCTACAGTGACAAAGCCGAGGAGTGAGCTCTCAACTTGGGGTTACCTTGAACCGGTCGCAGGCTGGGTGAGCTCAGAGTGCAGCCAGAGACCACGGAGACAAAAGCGACCAGACTCTTTTCTCCAAGTGCGACCGATTGAGTGCTTTCCTCCAAGTGTGACTAGAGGCCAGGGAGACGGGGGCAGTTGGGCGCTTTTCTCTGAGGGAACACTGAGGAGCGAGACCCCGAGCTCTCGGCTCCTCCGGGCCAGAATTGGGAAGCCGCCATCTTCATTCTCATCCTACGGAACTCTATGGAAAGCGCTCAGGGAACAAAAGCTCCTGAAAGCAAATCTGAGCGGATTGCTTAGCCCGGCCCCTGGTAAGGGCAGTGCAATTCTGCCTGGGGCAAAGTCACTTGAGAATCACTACAACAGGTCCCTCCCCCAGACGATCAATAAGAAACCCAGGCAAGACCAACTTTGCTCACCAAGGAGAAGAGCGAATTCCAGAGGAGGAGAAAGCAAATCTTATCTGGAAAAAATGACAAGGCAGAAAAACACACCACAAAAAAAAGAACAAGAGGCAGTACCAAAGGCTGGGGTACTAATCAGTACAGACATTGGTAATATGACAGATCTAGAGTTCAGAATGACTATTCTCAAGGTTCTAGCCAGGCTCGAAAAAGGCATAGAAGATATTAGAGAAACGCTCTCCAGAGAGATAAAAGCCCTTTCTGGAGAAATAAAAGAACTAAAATCTAACCAAGTTAAAATAAAAAAAAAAAGCTATTAATGAGGAGCCATCAAAAATGGAAGCTCTTACTGCTAGGATAAATGAGGCAGAAGAAAGAATTAGTGACATAGAAGACCAAATGACAGAGAATAAAGAAGCTGAGCAAAAGAGAGACAAACAAATACTGGACCACGAGGAGAGAATTTGAGAGATAAATGACACCATAAGATGACACAACATTAGAATAATTGGGATTCCTGAAAAAGAAGAGAGAGGGGAGCAGAAGGTATATTGGAGAGAATTATTGGAGAGAATTTCCCTAATATGGCAAAGGGAACAAACATCAAAATCCAGGAGATGCTAAGAACTCCCCTCAAAATCAATAAAAATAGGTCCACACCTCATCACCTGATATTAAAATTTAGAAGTCTTAGCGACAAAGAGAAAATCCTGAAAGCAACCCAGGAAAAGAAGTCTGTAACATACAAGGGTAAAAACATTACATTGGCAGCAGATCTATCCACAGAGACCTGGCAGGCCAGAAAGAACTGGCATGATATATTCAGAGCACTAAACAAAAAAACATGCAGCCAAGAATACTATATCGAGCTAGGCTATTATTGAAAATAGAAGGAGAGATGAAAAGCTTCCAGGACAAACAAAAACTGAAAGAATTTGCAAACACCAAACCAGCTCTACAGGAAATATTGAAAGAGGTCCCCTAAGCAAAGAGAGACCCTAAAAGTAGTAGATCAGAAAGGAACAGAGACAATATACAGTAACAGTCACCTTACAAGCAATACAATGGCACTAAATTCATCTCTCTCAATAGTTACCCTAAATGTTAATGGGCTAAATGTCCCAATCAAAAGACACAGGGTATCAGAATGGATAAAAAAACAAAACCCATCAATATGTTGCCTACAAGAAACTCATTTTAGACCCAAAAACACCTCCAGATTTAAAGTGAGGGGGTGGAAAACAATGTACTATTCTAATGGACATCAGAAGAAAGCTGGGGTGGCAATCCTTATATCAGATCAATTAGATTTTAAGCCAAAGACTATAATAAGGGATGAGGAAGGACACTATATCATACTCAAAGGGTCTGTCCAACAAGAAGATCTAACAATTTTAAATATCTAGGCCCCTAACGTGGGAGCAGCCAACTATATAAACCGATTAATACAAAATCAAAGAAACACATCGACAATAATACAATAATAGTAGGGGACTTTAACACTCCCCTCACTGAAATGGACAGATCATCAAAGCAAAAGATCAACAAGGAAATAAAGGCCTTAAATGACACACTGGACCAGATGGACATCACAGATATATTCAGAACATTCCATCCCAAAGCAACAGGATATACATTCTTCTCTAGTGCACATGGAACATTCTCCAGAATAGACCACGTCCTGGGTCATAAATCAGATCTCAACCAGTATCAAAAGATTGGGATCATTCCCTGCATATTTTCAGACCACAATGCTCTGAAGCTAGAACTCAATCACAAGAGGAAATTTGGAAAGAACACAAATACATGGAGACTAAAGAGCATCCTTCTAAAAAATGAATGGGTCAACCAGGAAATTAAAGAAGAAATTAAAAAATTCATGGAAACAAATGATAATGAAAACACAATGGTTCAAAATCTGTGGGACACAGCAAAGGCAGTCCTGAGAGGAAAATATATAGCGGTGCAAACCTTTCTCAAGAAACAAGAAAGGTCTCAAATACACAACCTAACCCTACACCTAAAGGAGCTGAAGAAAGAACAACAAAGAAAGCCTAAACCCAGCAGAAGAGAAATCATAAAGATCAGAGCAGAAATCAATGAAATAGAAACTAAAACAAAACAAAACAAAACAAAACAAAAAAAAAAAAAACAATAGAACAAATCAACGACACTAGGAGCTGGTTCTTTGAAAAAATTAATAAGATTGACAAATCCCTGGCCAGACTTATCAAAAAGAAAAGAGAAAGGACCCAAATAAATAAAATCATGAATGAAAGAGGAGAGATCACAACCAACACCAAAAAAATACAAACAATTATAAGAACATATTATGAACAACTCTACACCAACAAATTCGACAATCTAGAAGAAATTGATACATTTCTAGAGACATATAAACTACCACAACTGAACCAGGAAGAAAACCAGTAAGGAGACTGAAACAGTCATCAAAAATCTCCAAACAAACAAAAGTCCAGGGCCAGACGGCTTCCCAGGGGAATTCTACCAAACATGTAAAGAAGAACTAATTCCTATTCTCCGGAAACTGTTCCAAAAAATGGAAATGGAAGGACAACTTCCAAACTCATTTTATGAGGCCAGCATCACCTTGATCCCAAAACCAGACAAGGATCCCATCAAAAAAGAGAACTACAGACCAATAGCCTTGATGAACACAGATGCGAACATTCTCACCAAAATACTGGCCAATAGGATACAACAGTACATTAAAAGGATTATTCACCACGACCAAGTGGGATTTATTCCATGGCTGCAAGGTTGGTTCAGCATCCGCAAATCAATCAATGTGATACAACACATTAATAAAAGAAAGAACAAGAACCAAATGATACTCTCAATAGATGCTGAAAAAGCATTTGACAAAGTACAGCATCCCTTCCTGATCAAAACTCTTCAAAGTGTAGGGGTAGAGGGCACATACCTCAATATTATCAAAGCCATCTATGAAAAACCCACCGCAAATATCATTCTCAATGGAGAAAAACTGAAAGCTTTTCCGCTAAGGTCGGGAACACGGCAGGGATGTCTGTTATCACCACTGCTATTCAACATAGTACTAGAAGTCCTAGCCTCAGCAGACAACAAAAAGAAATTAAAGGCATCCAAATCGTCAAAGAAGAAGTCAAACTATCACTCTTTGCAGATGATATGATACTATATGTGGAAAACCCAAAAGGCTCCACTCCAAAACTGCTAGAAGTTGTACAGGAATTCAATAAAGTGTCAAGATATAAAATCAATGCACAGAAATCAGTTGCATTTTTTGGGGCGCCTGGGTGGCTCAGTGGGTTAAGCCTCTGCCTTCAGCTCAGGTCATGATCTCAGGGTCCTGGGATCGAGCCCCGCATCAGGCTCTCTTCTCAGCAGGGAGCCTGCTTCCCCCCTCTCTCTGCCTGCTGCTCTGCTTACTTGTGATCTCTCTCTCTGTCAAATAAATAAAATCTTAAAAAAAAAAAAAGAAATCAGTTGCATTTTTTTACACTAACAACAAGACAGAAGGAAGAGAAATTAAGGAGTCAGTCCCATTTACAATTGCACCCCAAACCATAAGATACCTAGGAATAAACCTAACCAAAGAGGCAAAGAATCTATACTCAGGAAACTATAAAGTACTCATGAAGAAATTGAGGAAGACACAAAGAAATGGAAAACGTTCCATGCTCATGGATTGGAAGAACAAATATTGTGAAAATGTCTATTCTACCTAAAGCGATCTAAACATTTAATGCAATCCCTATCAAAATCCCATCCATTTTTTTTTCAAAGAAATAGAACAAACCATCCTAAAATTTATATAGAACCAGAAAAGACCTCGAATAGCCAAAGGAATATTGAAAAAGAAAGCCAAAGTTGGTGGCATCACAATTCCAGACTTCAAGCTCTATTACAAAGCAGTCATCATATAGACAGTATGGTACTGGCACAAAAACAGACACATAGATCAATGGAACAGAATAGAGAGCCCAGAAATAGACCCTCAACTCTATGTTCAACTAATCTTCGACAAAGCAGGAAGGAATGTCCAATACAAAAAAGACAGCCTCTTCAACAAATGGTGCTGGGAAAATTGGACAGCCACATGCAGAAAAATGAAATTGGACTATTTCCTACACCACACACAAAAATAGACTCAAAATGGATGAAGGACACTAACAATGAAAATACAGAAAGGGAAATTAGAGAATCAATTCCATTTACTATAGCACCAAGAACCATAAGATACCTGGGAATAAAGCTAACCAAAGAGATAAAGGAACTGTACTCGAGGAACTACAGAACACTCATGAAAGAAATCGAAGAAGACACAAAAAGATGGAAGACCATTCCATGCTCTTGGATAGGAAGAATAAACATTGTTAAAATGTCTATATTGCCTGGAACAATCTACACTTTTAATGCCATCCGATCAAAATACCACCGATATTTTTCAAAGAGCTGGAGCAAATAATCCTAAAATTTGTATGGAATCAGAAGAGACCCCGAATTGCTAAGGAAATGTTGAAAAACAAAAGTAAAACTGGGGGCATCACGTTACCTGATTTCAAGCTTTACTAAAAAGCTGTGATCACCAAGACCGCATGGTACTGGCATAAAAACAGACACATAGACCAGTGGAACACAGTAGAGAGCCCAGATATGGACCCTCAACTCTATGGTCAAATAATCTTCGACAAAACAGGAAAAAATATACCGTGGAAAAAAGACAGTCTCTTCAATAAATGGTGCTGGGAAAACTGGACAGCTATATGTAGAAGAATGAAACTCGACCATTCTCTTACACTGTACACAAAGATAACCTCAAAATGGATAAAAGACCTCAACGTGAGACAGGAATCCATCAGAATCCTAGAGGAGAACATAGGCAGTAATCTCTTCGATATAAGCCACAGCAACTTCTTTCAAGATATGTCTTCAAAGGCAAAGGAAACGAAAGCGAAAATGAATTTTTGGGACTTCATCAAGATCAAAAGCTTCTGCACGCAAAGGAAACAGTCAAGAAAACAAAGAGGTAACCCACGGAATGGGAGAAGATATTTGCAAATGACAGTAGATACAAAAGGTTGATATCCAGGATCTATAAAGAACTCCTCAAACTCAACACACACAAAACAGACAATCATGTAAAAAAATGGGCAGAAGATATGAACAGACACTTCTCCAATGAAGACATACAAATGGCTATCAGACACATGAAAAAATGTTCATCACTAGCCATCAGGGAGATTCAAATTAAAACCACATTGAGATACCACCTTACACCAGTTAGAATGGCCAAAATTAGCAAGACAGGAAACAACATGTGTTGGAGAGGATGTGGAGAAAGGGGAACCCTCTTACACTGTTGGTGGGAATGCAAGTTGGTGCAGCCACTTTGGAGAACAGTGTGGAGATTCCTCAAGAAATTAAAAATAGAGCTTCTCTATGACCCTGCAATTGCACTACTGGGTATTTACCCCAAAGATACAGATGTGGTGAAAAGAAGGGCCATCTGTACCCCAATGTTTATAGCAGCAATGGCCACAGTTGCCAAACTTTGGAAAGAACCAAGATGCCCTTCAACGGACGAATGGATAAGGAAGATGTGGTCCGTATACACTATGGAGTATTATGCCTCCATCAGAAAGGATGAATACTCAACTTTTGTAGCAACCTATATGGGACTGGAAGAGATTATGCTGAGTGAAATAAGTCAAGCAGAGAGAGTCAATTATCATATGGTTTCACTTATTTGTGGAGCATAACAAATAGCATGGAGGACAAGGGGAGTTAGAGAGGAGAAGGGAGTTGGGGGAAATTGGAAGGGGAGGTGAACCATGAGAGACTATGGACTCTGAAAAACAATCTGAGGGTTTTGAAGGGGCGGGGGGGTGGGAGGTTGGGGGAACCAAGTGGTGGGTATTAGAGAGGGCATGGATTGCATGGAGCACTGGGTGTGGTGCAAAAACAATGAATACTGTTAGGCTGAAAAAAATTAAAAATTAAAAAAAAAACTGAGGAATAGAGAGGTCAAGAACCTAATTTCTCACAGCAGAATGGGAACTGGAACTCAGGTTGTGTCACCTCCAGTCTTTCCTTTCCCATGTCTATGACCTTTAAAACCTCTACATTTACTATTGTCTTGTATCTTATCTTTGTTTGGAATGCCTGGTGAAAAGTCTTTGGATCTGTAAACAGTTGACATTTATCCTCCTCACTAGTAAAAGAAATACGAACTGAAATAATTTTTCAAACTCCAATTTGACAATAAAGATTGTGTTTTATTGCCAAAAAAAAAAAAAGGATGAAGGACCTCAATATGAGAAAGGAATCCGTTAAAATCCTTGAGGAGAACACAGGCAGCAACTTCTCTGACCTCAACTGCAGCAACTTCTTCCTAGGAACATCACCAAAGACAACAGAAACAAGGGCAAAAATGAACTATTGGGATTTCATCAAGATCAAAAGCTTTTGCACATCAAAGGAAACAGTTAACAAAACCAAAAGACAACTGACAGAATGGGAGAAGATATTTGCAAATGACGTATTAGATAAAGGGCTAGTATCCAAAATCTATAAAGAACTTAGCAAACTCAACACCCAAAGAACAAATAATCCAATCAAGAAATGGGCAGAAGACATGAACAGACATTTCTACAAAGAAGACATCCAGATGGCCAACAGACACATGAAAAAATGCTCCACATCACTTGGCATCAGGGAAATACAAATCAAAACCACAATGAGATATCACCTCACACCAGTCAGAATGGCTAAAATTAACAAGTCAAGAAATGACAGATGCTCCGAGAATGCGGAGAGAGGGGAACCCTCCTACACTGTTGGTGGGAATGCAAGCTGGTGCAACCACTCTGGAAAACAGTGTGGAGGTTCCTCAAAAAACTGAAAATAGAGCTACCCTATGACCCAGCAATTGCACTACTGGTAAAGATACAAACGTGGTGCTCCAAAGGGGCATGTGCACCTGAATGTTTATAGCAGTAATGTCCACAGTAGCCAAACTATGGAAAGAACCTAGATGTCTATCAACAGATGAATGGATAAAGAAGATGTGGTATATATACACAATGGAATACTATGCAGCCATCAAAAGAAATTAAATTTTGCCTTTTGCGAGGACATAGATGGAACTAGAGGGTATTATGCTTAGCAAAATAAGTTAATTGAACAAAGACAATTATCATATGATGTCCCTGATATGAGGAAGTGGATACGCAATGTGGGGGGGTTGAGGGGTAGGAAAAGAAAAAATGAAAGAAGGTGGGATTGGGAAGGAGACAAACCATAAAAGACTCAATCTCAAAAAACAGACTGAGTGTTGCTGGGGGGAGGGGGGCTGGGAGAGGGTGATGGGAATATGGACATTGGGGAGGGTATGTGCTATGATGAGTGCTGTGAAATGTGTAAACCTGGTGATTCACAGACCTGTACCCCTGGGGATACAAATACATTATATGTTTGTTAAAATAAATTAATTAATTAATTTAAAAAATCCTATTTAACTGATTTATTTGAAAAATTTATCTGAGAAATTTGGAATGCTATCTTATAAGGTATCTTATAAGGTACCTAACTACACTTGATAGTAGAATGAGATTAATTATGTGTATTATTAACTCTAGGCCAAGTACTAATTTTTTTAAAGAAGTTATTGACACACAAAAAGGGAAAATAAAATGGAACAACATAAAATATACAATTAAAACCAGAAAAGACAGAAAGAGATGAAAGAATAAAAAAAATGTAATGAATTAAAAAAAGTTACAATGTGAATGTTAAGTCAACTATAACAATAATCAACTTATATGTAGAAGAGGCTGAAAAAGTAGATAAAAAATCTGAATATATGTTTTCTGTAATACTAGGCTTTAAGGGGCACTTGGATGGCTCAGTCAGTTAAGCATCTGCCTTTGGCTCAGGTCGTGATCCCTGGGTCCTGGGATCAAGCCCTGCATTGAGTTCCCTGCTCAATGGGAAGCCTGCTTCTGTCTCTCCCTCTGCCTGCTACTCCCCCTGCTTGTGCTCTCTCTCTCAAATAAATAAATAAAAATATTTTTTTAAAAAAAGAATAGGCTTTAAATATAAAGACACAGGTGGGTTAAGAGTAAAGTGATGAAGGGGGCACCTGGGTGGCTCAGTTGGTTAAACATCTGCCTTCAGCTCAGGTCATGATTCTAGGGTCCTGGGATCGAGCCCCACATCAGGTTCCTTGCTCAATAGGGAGGCTGCTTCTCCCTCTCCTGCTCCCCCTGTTTGTGCACCCTCTCTTTGTCAAATAAATCTTTAAAAAAAAAAAAAAAAGAGTAAAGGGATGAAGAAATACATGTCACACTAGCACTGTTTAAAAGAAAGCTAGAGTAGCTGTATTAATTTCAAGCAAAGAAGACTTCAGAACAGGAAAACTATCAAGGAGAGGAGTATTACAATAATCAAAAGGTAGTCAATGTCTCCAAAAAGACATAACAATTATTAATCAACAAAGCATTAAAATATGTGAGGCAAAACTGATAGAATAACATGACATAGACAAATCCATTATTATACTTTTAGGCTTCAGCAATCCCTTTTCAATAATTGATAAATGAGGCAGGCAAAAAATAGGTAAGTATATAATTAATCTTATTTTCTTTAAATCAATTTGGTCTAACTGATATTTATGGAATATTTCATCCAACAGCAGAGTACACATTTTTCTAAAAATTACATGGAACATCCACCAAGAAGACCATATTCTGGACCATGAAACACACCTTAAATATTAAAAGAATCAAAATTATACATATATGTCATCAGACAACAATTAAGTTAGAGTAATTACTAGGAATTAAACTAGAAATCAGTAATAGAATAATAGCTGAAAAATTCCCAAATACTTGGAAATTATACAGGACATTAAAAAATACACAAATCTTGGGGTGCCTGGGTGGCTCAGTGGGTTAAATCCTCTGCTTTCAGCTCAGGTCATGATCCCGGGGTTCTGGGATTGAGCCCCACATCGGGCTCTCTGTTTGGCGGGAGCCTGCTTCCTCCTCTCTCTCTCTGCCTGTTTCTCTGCCTACTTGTGATCTCTGTCAAATAAATAAATAAAATCTTTAAAAAATATGCAAATAAAAGATGTCTTAAGAAAAATTTTTAAATATTTGTAATGAAAATGAAAAGTAGCGTATTAAATGTGGGATACAATGAAAGCAATGTTCAGAGGATAATTCAAAGCATGTAATGCATGTGTTAATGGGTTTTATTAAACAGGCAATATGTAATTTTGCAGTGTGGAAGTAGAAAAACAATTCTGTAAAGCATACCAAGACCAAAGTACAAGAAATAGATTTGAAGTCTTGTTCCCAAAATATTTCACTAATAATTGGATTTGTTTAGGAAATCAAGAAATAACTAGATTCATTTTCAAAATGGGCATATACACAAGAAAAACAAACTAAAAGAAAACAAAAATTAAACATAATTAAGTATGTAGTTAACCTGATTAAGCTAAAGAAAGAACCGTAGCAATTTTTAGTGACATGTTAGAAAAGTATGAAACATAAAACTAGATTTTTCTTTTCTTTTTTCCAGCTTTATTGAGCTACGATTGTTATAAAACATTGTGTATATTTAAGTGTACATATGCTAATTTGATATAGTTACATATTGCAAGATGATTACCACCATAGTGTTAGCTAATACCTCCATCATGTCACATAATTCTTGTTTCTGTTTTGTGGTAAGAACATTTAAGAGTTATTGTTTTATCAACTTTCAAAATAAAACAATATTGTAACTGTAATCACAATGTTATGCATTGGGTCCCCAAAACTTATTTGTCTTATAACTGGAAGTTTGTATCCTTTGACTAACATCTCACTATTCCTCCTCCCCCACCCCAGCCCCAGGTAGCAACCATTCAACTCCTCTCTCTTATTACCACCAACTTATCCTCTGCTCTTTTAAATTTGACATATAAGTGATATTATACCATTTTTGTCTTTCTCTAACTTTTTTCACTTAGCATAATGCCCTCAATTTTCAATCATGTTCCCACAAATGGCAGAATTTTCTTCTTTCATTTATATATGAATTTCATTCATTATGTACATTATATATACATATATAACTATATTGTTCAGATAAATTGGCTAATGTGAATAGAGTTGCAATGAACATGGGAATGTATTTATCTCTTCGAGATCCTATTTTCATTTCCTTTAGGTATATACCTAGAAGTGGATTTCTGGATCATGCTGTAGTTCTACTTTTTAAATTTTTTAAGAAATACCTGTGCTGTTTTCCATAAGACTAGATCTTGACAGTCATTTTAAGGACCAACATGAAACATGAAAGGTTACATGCAGAAAATATTTTGAAGTAAACTGATCTGAGAGACTTACTGGGACCCAGATATCTAATAGAGGGAGGGAAAGGCACTGAGAGAGTGTCCCAGGGAATTTCCAGAGAAAGAAAATAAATTTAAACATATATATTGAAAATATCTCATAAAGCAAAAGATGACAAATTCATGAGAAGTGCTAATAGGAAATCACCATTTAAAGTTTCCAGAAATTTGGAATGGATATATTTGAGAAAAGGAGAGCTGATAATCATCAGAAAATACTTAATAACTATTGATTAAATATTTAACTTGCATCATTTTAATTATAATGTACTATACTATAAATATCATGTAGATAACTTGTGTGCTCCTTGAGCACATGCCAATGCAATTAATGAATTTAAGACCTGAGTTGCCTAGTTCACCAAGTCAGGCACATATTCAAACCATAATAGGTAGAAGCAATTTGGTATGATCAATCATAAGAAGATGAAAATCTAATACAATTATTAAAATTTGAGATTTAGTTTTCTTGAAGTTTCTTTTTACTATTAAAAAAAGAAAAATCTAGGGGGAGGAGTCAAGATGGCGGAGAAGTAGCAGGCTGAGACTACTTCAGGTAGCGGGAGATCAGCTAGATAGCTTATCTAAAGATTGCAAACACCTACAAATCCAACGGGAGATCAAAGAGAAGAAGAACAGCAACTCTAGAAACAGAAAATCAACCACTTTCTGAAAGGTAGGACTGGCGGAGAAGTGAATCCAAAGCGACGGG